>NW_004955496.1:4923295-4929526 GCF_000276665.1 Chinchilla lanigera | reverse complement strand
TCTTAGTGTTGTTTTAATTTGCATTTCTCGAATGACTAATGATGTTGAACATTTTCTCATATATTTATTTGCCGTTTGTATCTCCTTGTCTGAGAAATGTTTTGTATTTATCTGATAGATTTAGTTTGTAGTTTCTTTGAACTGGCAATTATGTCCAGGGATTTTGTGGAATTTAAGGAAAATTGAGGGATGTATATGGTGCTACAGGTAGTTAAATTTTTTGTGTGATTACATGGGTTCTTGAAGTTCATAACTCTGTTTACCTCATTATTTTACTTTTCTTCCATTTTAAACTTCTCCATCCAAGTTTTACCTTATTGATTTTAGTATTATACATATAAAAATGCCATATCCTGAGGGATTGAGAATGGTGGCTTTTTCAAGTGTTATTTCCATTGTGTTTATTTGTGAGAATTTCCCTTTCAAAAATAATTGTATCAATTGTTTGGTTAGACTTATTAGATTTATGTAGAAATAATATATCTCTATCTGTGGGAAAAAGGGGTCCAGAGGTCTGGCCGACGGCTGTGGCGGAGGAGCGAGTCTGAGCAAACTCAGACTCGTGATGTCCTCCGCAAACCGAGTGAGTCACCCTGCCTAGGCTGTCCTGCTCTGCGCTCTTACTTCCGCACCGCCCCTCTCCCGCCAATGGTACCACCTCCAAACCACGCCCCTAGCCCACCTCCATTGCCACGCCTCTAGCCTGCTCAATAAAACCCTGGTACTTAAGCAATAAAGTAGATCAGAGCCATCAGCCTGGTCTCCGGTGTCTTCTTTTCACTGTGCCACTGCTTACCACAGGCCCAGGTCCCTCGACCCAAGAGGTTCAACCTCATCTATCTAGATATATATTTTGTACTAATCAATTTTTATTTGATTAAGTTTATTGGTAAACTTTAGCTATACATAATGATCAAGTACATCATAGGGAATTTATACCTGTATATGTTATATTTTGATTTCTCTTTTTTTCCAATCCCCTCTGCTCCCTTCAACCCTGCTCCTACTCACTATTTCCAAAGCTTTGTCTCCATTTATCCTTTTTTATCATTTTTTCCCTATTCTCTCCTTCCTTTCCCCTTTCCCTCCCCCTAATTCTGCTTTCTTTTGAATAATTTTTTCCTATTTTATAATATCTATTGTACATTTTGGTTCTTATTTACTCTTTCAGTTTCTCACACCAGGGAGATAATGCAGTATTAACATGTGTGTTGAATTTATTTCACTTAAGAGTATGTTCTCAAGTTGCATCCATTTACCTAAAAATGTGTCAAGTTTATCCTTCTTTATGGCTGAGTAGTATTCCGTTGTACAAAAAGACCACATCTTTTTTCTCTTCCATGGTTGCTGGGCATTTGGGTTGTTTCCCAAGATTTAGCTATTACAAATTGTACTGCTATAAACATGGGTGCACATATATTGCTATGGTATGATATTTTTAATGCTTCTGGGAAGATATATAGAAAGGGAATAGTTGGGTCAATGAGATCACTAATTCTAATTTTTTGAGGACTCTCCACATTGATTTCCACAATGGTTGCACCAGTAGGCATTCCCACCAACAGTGGAGCAGGGTTCCTTATTCCCACAATCCCTATAGCATTTGTTATTGTTTGATTTCTTGATGATAGCTATTCTTGTTGGAGTGAAATGGAATCTCTGTGTTGTTTTAATTTGCATCACTCAAATAACCAGTGATGTTGAACATTTTCTCATGTGTGTTTCTTCACCTGAGACACATGCATTCATCTCAGATGCCCATTATTATAGTGAGTCTTTAAATTTGTGTGTGGGGGGTGAGTTTTTCAATTCTTTATTTGTTCTAGATATAAGTACTTTGTCTGAGGGATAACTCGCTAAATTTTTCCCAATCTGTGGGTTGTCTTTTCACTTTGTTGATGATTTCTTTTGCTGTGCATAAGCTTTTTAATAGAATTAGATCCCAGTTGTCGACTGCTTATACTATTTCTCATGTGAGTGGTGATTTTTCATAAAATTTTGGCCAAGGCCCAAGTCTTCAACATTTCTACCTATTTTCTCTTCCAGTAGATTTAGTGTTTCTATTTTAATATTTAGATCTTTGATCCATTTTGATTGTAGTTTAGTTCATGGTGATAGACAAGAGTCTAGTTTTAGTCTTTGGCATGTGGAAAGCCAGTTTTTCCAGCACCATCTATTAAAGAGGCTGTCTTTCTTCCAGTGAACATGCTTGTCCCTTTTGTCAAATATAAGGTGGCTGAGTGTGTTTGGAGTTGTCTGTACATCTTCTAATCTGTTCTGTTGATCCCCTGGTTTGCTTTTTGCCAGTATCATGCTATTTTTATCACAGTAGCTCTCTGGTATAGTTTCAAGTCAGGGATTGTGGTGCCTCCACCTTGCCTTTGTTATTGACAATTCTTTTTGCTATTCTAGGTCTCTTTTGTTTCCAAATGAATTTTAAGGATGTTTTCTCTAGTTCTGTGAGGTATGCTAGTGGCATTTTGATTGAGATTACATTAAATCTGTATAACAGTTTTGGGAATATAAGCATCTTCACTATGCTATTTCTTCCTATCCATGAGCAAGGGATATCTTTCTATTTTCTGATATTCTCTTTGATTTCATTTCAGAGTACTGTAATTTCTGATGTGTAGATCTTCTACTTCCTTAGTTAAATTGATTCCTAAGTATTTCAGTTTTTTGGATGCTATTATGTGGGTGTGTTTTCACTAATTCCCCTCTCAATAAACTTGTTGTTTGGGTACAGAAATGCTATTGATTTTTGAGCATTGACTTTGTATCCAGCTACACTGCTGAATTTATTTATTAAATCTACAAGTCTTTTGGTGAAGTTTTTCAGGTCTTCTATGTAGAATATCATGTTATCTGCAAATAATGATAGTTTCTTCCCTTCCTCTCATCATTCCTTTTATTTATTTCTCTTGTCTAACTGCTCTAATATTTCCAGAACTATATTGAATAGGAGTGGTGATAGTGGACATCCTTGTATTGTTCCTGATTTTAGAGTGAAAACTTTCAATTTTTGACCACTTAACATGATGTTGCCTGTTGGTTTATAATAGAGAGCTTTTAGCAGATTAAGGTAAAGCTCATCTATTCTGATTTTCTGTAGCATTTTTAGTCATAAATGGGTGTTGTATTTTGTAAAGTCCTTTTTCTGTGTTTACTGAGATGATCATGTGAATTTTGTCTTTGGCTCTATTGATATGGTGCATTACATTTACTGATTTCCATCTATTGAACCATCCCTGTATCTCTGAGATGCTTCCTACTTGGTCATGATGTACAATCTTTTTGATAATTTGCTTTATTGTGTTTGCTAGTATCTTATTGATGACTTTTGCGTCTGTATTCATTAGGGAGATTGGCCCATAGGTTTATTTCATGGTTGAGTCCTTCTCTGATTTTGGTGCTGTCAGGTTAATACTTGCTTCCAGGAATGATTTGGGGGACACTGATTCCTTTTCAATTTTTTAAAAAGAGTTTCAGCATTAGTGGTATCAGATCTTCTCTAATTAGTTTTTGTAGAATTCAGCAGTGAATTTATCAGCGCTTGGTCTTTTTCGTAGGTATGTTTTAAATTACATTTTAAATTCATTGATATTAGGTTACTGAGAATTTTTCTTTTCTTGTTTCTGTTTTTGCAGTTAATATGGATCTAGCAATCTGTCCATTTCTTCTGTGTTGTCTGTCTTAATAGAGTACAGGTTCTCGAAGTAGGTATTGATGATCTGGATTTCCACAGGATCTGTTGTTGTTTCACCCTTTTCATTCCTAGTAGCATGAATTTCAGTCTTTTCTTTCCTCTTTTTCATAAGTTTGCCTAAGGTTTTATCAACTTTACGTAATCTTTTGAAGAAACAACTCTTTATTCATTGATTCTTTTATTGATTTTCTCCCTCATACAAGCTTTGAGTTTGTTTTTCTTTTTTGAGAAGTATGAGGTTTACCATTAAGTTATTTATTTGAGCTCATTTTGTTTTCCTGATGTGATAATTCACCACTACAAGTTTCCTCTTAGTATTGCTTTGATTGCCTACCGTAAGTTCTTGTATGTTTTATAGGCATTACTATTTAATTGTAGGTACTGTTTAATTTCTTCTTTAATTTCCTCTGGGACCCATTGGTTGGTCAGGAGGGTATTGTTTAGTTTCCATGTGTTTATTAAGTTTTTGTGGTTTCTTTTGCCATTGTGTTCCATTTTAATTGCACTATGGTCAGGTAATATACATGGGATGACTTCAATTCCAGGTCATTTCCTTAAGCATGGGTATGAGCTAATATGTGCTCTATTTTGAAGAATGTCCCATAGGCAGTTGAGAACAATGTGTATACTGATGTTATGGGTTGGAATACTCTGTAGACATGTACTAAGTCCATTTGTTTACAGGTATGGTTTGGCTCTGATATTTCTTTGCTAACTTTTGGTGTAGTTAATCTATCTATTTGTGACAGTGGGGTGTTAATGTCACCCATTACAATTGTGTTAGTGTTTATTTGATTTTTCATGTCCTTAATATTTGTTTTATGTAGTTGAGTGTGTAATTTGGTGCAAATATATTTATGATTGTTATCTCTTCTTCTCTGAGTATTTCCCTTAGAAAGTGTACAGTAACCTCCTTTGTCTCTTTTGATTACTCTTGACTTGAAGTTCACATTGTTTGCAAATACAATAGCTATCCCTGCCTTCTTTCTATGTTCCTGTTGAGTGGCATATTTTTTTCCATCCTTTGACTTTCAGTCTATGAATTTATTTTTGAGTTAAATATGTTTCTCATATGCAGTATATTGTTGCATCTTGCTTCTTAATGCACTGTGCCAGTCTTTTTCTTTTGATTGGTGAATTGAGACCATTTGTACATTGGTGGTTACAACTGATATGTATTGACATATCCTTCTTATAATATTTTCCTGTTGTTAATTTCCTGTCTTTCCTTTCAGTTTAATTGCTTGCCTTGCTGAGTGGCTTCTTTTTATTGCAGTTCTTGTAGTTATGTTCTTCATTTTCATTTATACAATATCCTCCAACATTTTGGAGAGCTGGTTTGGTGCTCAAGCATTTCTTCAGCTGTCCTTTGTCATGAAAGTATCTGACTTCTCTATTTTGAAAGATGGTTTTGTAGGTTGCATTGAGTTGAAAATTATTTTCTTTCAGGCCTTGCAATACTTCACTCTATGGTTTCTTTGATTTGAGTGTTTATGTTGAGAAATCTGCTGTGATTCTGATCACCTTTCCCTTACAAGTGATTTGTTTCTTCTCTCTAACACTTTTTAGTATTCTGTTCTGCTGAAGTTCTGGAATCTTGATTATTATATACCTCAGTGTACATTTCTTTTGGTCATGATTATTGGGAGTTTTATAAGCTTCATTTATTTGTATGTCCAATTCTTTATTCATGTTTGGTAAGTTTTCTTCCATTATTTCTGTGAGGAGGCTTTATTGTGTTATTTATGCTAACTTGAGATTTCTCATTGATGCCAGTCAATCTTGTATTGTACTTTGCTTCATTTTATAGTTGTTGGATTGCTTTTTCATGGTCCCTTGCTATATTTAAGATATCTTCATTTTGTGGTCAATAGCTGTAATCCTGTCTTCTAGACCTGGTATTCCATCTTTGCCTTCATTCAATCTATTGTATATACTTTCAATGGAGCTTTTAATCTGGATTTCTGTCTGGATTTGTTTCATGCATTCCATTTCTTTCCTGTGTTGGGTGTTCATGGTTTTCCTTATTTTCCTAAGCCCCTACTTTTTTTTTTATCTGTGTCTGTTCTAATGTCTTTCATTTGATTGTCATTTTTTTTTTTTTTACCTGAGAGATTATTTATTCTACAGCCTCATCCATTTGGTTTTCACTTCTGCTGCTATCTTTTCATAAAGTTCCAGTGGGTAGCTTCCAATTTCCTCTATGTCATAGTGCTCTGGACTTGTCCTGGGTTGTCTGGATGTCTGGGGATGCATTTTATTTCAATGTCTTGTCATTTTTCATTTTATTTATTTATTGTTTGATTTTAAAGAGATATCAAAAACAAAACAAAAAAAAGACAAAAACAAAACAACACAAAAATTATAAGAATGATACAGAATTTCAAAACAAAATGATAGGAAATCAACAATAGTTGTTGTATAACCTATTGTTCAAACAATTAAACATTAACTGGTCCTTTCAGTAAACCAATAGAAATTAGTAGTATAATTATCTTAGCAATCGTGTGTGTGTATAAGTATAT
>NW_004955496.1:4892523-4923125 GCF_000276665.1 Chinchilla lanigera | reverse complement strand
ACTTATGAGTATGGTCTCTAGTTGCATCCATTTACTTATAAAAGTCTCCAGTTTATCTTTCTTTATAGCTGAGTAATATTCCATTGTACAAAAATACCACATTTTTCTTATCCACCCCACAGCTGATGAGCATTTGACTTGTTTACAAAATTTTACTATGACAAATTGTGCTGCTATAGCATGGGTGCACATATATCCCTGTGGTGTGATGTTTTTAATTCTTCTGGGAAAATACGGAAAAGGGGAATGCCTGGGTTAAATGGGATTTCTAATCTTAATTTTTTGAGGCATCTCCAGACTGATTTCCAAAGGGGTTATACAAGTCGATATTGCCACCAACAGTGGAGAAGAGTTCCTTTTTCCCCACAGCCCCTCCAGCATTTGTTGTTGGTTGATTTCTTGATGGTAGCATTGTTACTACGGTGAGATGAAATCTCAGTGTTGTTTTAATTCACATCTCTCAAACGACCAATGATGTTGAACATTTTTTCATGTATTTATTTGCCGTTTGTATTTTTTCATCTGAGAAGTGTGTATTCATCTCAGAGGCCCATTTTTGGATTGTTTCTTTGAACTTGGGGGATCTGATTTTTTTCAGTTCCTTATATGTTCTAGGTATAAGTCCTTTGTCTGAGGGGCAGTTAGCTAAAATGTTTTCCCACTCTGTGGGTTGTGTTTTCACTCTATTGGTGACTTCTTTTGTGGTACAAAAGCTTTTTAATAGGATTAGATCCCAGTTGTTGACTCTTTGAAGTATTGCCCTGGCAGTTTGTGTCCATGAAGACTGTGCTTATCCCTATATCTTAAAGATTTCTTATCTACTTCCTCTTCTAGCAGATTTAGTATTTCTGCTTTGATATTTAGATCTTTGACCCATTTTGATTTTAGTTTAGTGCATGGTGATAGACATGGGTCTAGTTTTAGTCTTCAGCATGTGGACAGCAGGTTTTTACAGCACCATTAATTAAGGAGGCTATTTTCTTCCAGTGAACATGTTTAGCCCCTTTGTTAAAGATAAGGTGGCTGACTGTATTTGTAGTTGTGTCTGCATCTTCTAATTTGTTCTACTGGTCTTCAGGTCTATGTTTTGCCAGTACCATGCTGATTTTATCACAGGAGCTTTGTAGTATAATTTCAAGTCAGGGACTGTGATGCCTCCTGATTTGTCTTTGTTGCCCAGGATTGCCTTTGCTATTCTAGGTCTCTTCTGGTTCCAGATGAATTTTAGAAGTATTTTCTCTACTTCTGTGAGGTATGCTAATGGTATTTTGATTGGGATTGCATTAAATCTGTATAACTATTTTGAAAGTATGGCCATTTTTACTAGGTTGGTTTTTCCTATCCATGAGGAAGGGATATCTTTTCATTTTCTGATATCCTCTTCAATCTCCTTTTTCATAGTGCTGTAATTTTCAATATATACATCTTTTAATTCCTTTGTTAGATTGTTTCCTAAGTATTTCATTTTTTTTGGATGCTGCTGTGAAGAGTGTCATTTCCCTAATTTCTCTCTCAGTAAGTTTGTTATTTGTGTGTAAGAATGTTACTGATTTTTGAGTATTGACTTTGCATTCAACCATATAATTGAATTTGGTTATTAACTTTAGGAGTCTTTTGGTGAAGTTTCTGGGGTCTTCTATATTATGTCATCTGTGAATAATGATTATTTTGCTTCTTCTTTCCATATCCTTATTCCTTTTATTTTTCTCTCTTGTCTAATTGCTCTGGCTAGTATTTCCAGAACTATGTTGAAAAGGAGTGGTGATAGTGGACATCATTGTCTTGTTGCTGATTTTAGAGTGAAAGTTTTCAGATTGTCCAATTAGTATGATGTTGGCCATTGGTTTGTTGTAGATGGCCTTTATCAGATTGAGGTAAACACCATCTATTCCAATTTTCCTTAGGGTTTTTGTCATGAATGAGTGCTGGACTTTATTAAAAGTTTTTCTGCATCTATTGAGATGATCATGTGAGTTTTGTCTCTGGCTCTGTTCGTATGGTGTATTTATTGATTTGTATATGTTGAACCACTCTTGCCTTCCTGGGATAAACCCCACCTGGTTATAGTGTATCATCTTCTTGATGATTTGTTGAATTCTGTTTGTTAGTATCTTGCTGAGGATTTTGCATCTATGTTCATTAGGGAGATTGGCCTTTAGTTCTGTTTTTTGAATGTATCTTTCTCTTGTTTTGGTATCAATATAATTCTTGCCTTCAGGAAAGAGTTAGGGTGTATTATTCCCTTTCAATTTCATTGAAGAGTTTGAAGATTATTGGCATTAGATCTTCTATAAATTTCTTGTAGAATTCACCAGTGAATCCATCAGGACCTGGGCTTTTCTTTGTTAAGTTTTTAATTACATTTTCAATTCCATTAGCTGACATTAAGTTATTCAGAATTTTGTGTCTTCTTGATTCAGCTTTGGTAATTCATATGTATCTGGGAATCTGTCCATTTCTTCTGTGTTTTCCATCCTATGAGAATGAAGATTTTCAAAGTAGGTATTGATAATCTCCTGAATTTCCACAGGATCTGTAGGGTCTTCACCCTCATCATTCTTCCATGCATAAATTTGAGTCTTTTCTTTTTTGATAAGGTTGGCTAAGGGTTTATCAATTTTATTTATTTTCTCAAGGAACCAACATTTTGATTCATTAATTCTTTGTATTGTTTTCTTGGTTTCCATTGTGTTAATTTTTGCTCTGAGTTTTATAACTTCTTCCCTTCTATAGGCTTTGGGTTTGTCTTACTCTTCTTTTTCTAGAAGCTTGAGGTGTAACATTAGATTGTTTATTTGTGCTCATTCTATTTTTGTGATGTGACAATTCACTGTATAATTTTTATTACATCCCATAGGTTCTGATATGTTGTGTGTGCATTCTCATTTAGTTGTAGATAGTGTGTAATTTCTTCCTTTATTTCATCTGTGACCCATTGGTTATTTGAGAGGGTGTTATTTAATTGCCATGCATTACAGAATTTTTGCAGTTTCTTTTGTGATCAATTTCTTATTTCATTACGCTATGGTCAGATATTATACATGAGACAATTTCAATTCCTTTGCATTTACTTACACATATTCTGTGGGCTAGTATATGGTCCATTTTAGAAAACATTCCATGTAAAGCTGAGAAGAATGTGTATTCTGATGATGTTGGGTAGAACAGTCTAAAAACATCTACTAAGTCCATTCGTTAATAGGTTTGGTGCAGTTCTGTTATTTCTTTGCTGATTTTTTTTTGTCTAGTTGACCTATGTCTTGTGACAATGGGTAATGTGGTCTCGCATTACAGTTGTGTCATTGCTTATTTGATTTTTTCATGTCTATCAATAATTGTCTTACATAGTTGAGTGCTTCTGTATTTGGTACATATATATTTATTATCTTATTTTATTATATTATATATTATATATATCTTATTTATTATATTATTATCTTAAAGTTTAAGACATTGAAGATAAGATATTAAAGATTTGGTGTCCATAAATCTCTTCAGATGTTCTTTGTCATGGAAGTGTCTAATTTCTTCACTAATTTTGAAAGAGTTTTGCAAGGTACATCATTCTGGCTTGGAAGTTGCTTTCTTTCAGGACTTAAAATACTTCGTCCAATGTTATAATATTTATAATATTATATATTATCTTGCTTATTATATTATTATCTTAAAGTTTCCCCTGAGAAGTATGTAACAACCTTCTTTATCCCATTTGATCATTCTTGATTTGAAGTTGATATTTTTTGCAATATAGTTACTCTTGCTTTTTTCTGGGTTCCTATTGCATGGAAGATTGTTTTCCATCCTTTCAGTTTTAGTCTATGATTTCATTTTGTATTAAATGTGTTTCTTGTATACAGCATATTGTTGGATGCTGTAACTTGATCCACTCTGCCAGTCTGTTTCTTTTGAGTGGTAAATTGAGGCCATTTACATTGATGATTATACTGATATGTATTGGCTTATCTTGGTCATGGTACTTTCCTGCTGTTGGTTCTCTGCTTTTGCCCTCTATTTAATTGCTTGCCCTGACTGGTGGTTTCTTTCTGTTGTTGTTCTTGGATTTGTGGTCATTTTAATATCTGTCTAAAATATCTTTTAGTACTCTTTGTACCACTGGTTTTGTGTCCATAAATCTCTTTGGATGTTCTTTGTCATGGAAGTATCTAATTTCTTCATTAATTTTGAAAGAGTTTTGCAAGGTACATCATTCTGGCTTGGAAGTTGTTTTCTTTCAGGACTTAAAATACTTCATTCAAGCTTTTCTTGACATGATGGCTTCTGTTGAGAATTCTCCATGATTCTGATGAACTTTCCTTTATAAGCGATCCCTTTCTTTGCTCTGATAGCTTTTAATATTTTGTTCTTGTGCTGAATTTCTAGAATCTTGATTATTAGATGTCTTGATGTAGGTTTATTTTGGTAAGGAATGTTTGGAGTTCTAAATGCTTCATTTATTTGTATGTCAAATTCTTTATCCATGTTTGGGAAGTTTTCTGCTATTATTTCTGTTAAGGGTTTTTTTTAATGTCATTTCTGCTGTCTCCAGCTTTCTCATTGACCTCAGCCAATCTTACATTATTATTCTTTGCTTCATCTCATAGCTGTTGGATTGATTTTTCATAGTCTTTTGCTATTTTTAAGATATCCTTATTTTCATTATCACTGTCTGTAATTTGGTCTTGAAGATCTGTATTCCTATCCTCTCCTTTGTTTCAATCTGTTGCATATATTTTCAATAGAATTTTTAATCCCTTGGATTTCTGTTTGAATTTGTTTCATGCATTCTATTTCCTTCTTATGTTGGGCATTATTTGTTTCCATCATTTTTCTAAGCTCATATATTCTTTTATCTGTGTCTTCTCTAATACCTTTGATTTTAAGCATCAGTTCTATGTATACCTGAGAAATTATTTTCTCTATAGCCTTTTCCACTTGTTTTTTTCACTGCTGGTGGTATTATTTCAGAAAGTTCTAGTGTTTGATTTCCAATTTCATCTATCTCCTTGAGTCCTGGACTTGTCCTGATGGGCTATGTGTCTGGGGTTGCATTTTGCCTCTGCATCTTGTCATTTTATATTTTTTCTCTTTTATTATGTTTTCTATGTTGATATTTGCCAGTTTCTTATGATATATAGCTTTATTGCTAGTATTTAGATTTTCCTAGAGGGTGTCTGCTCTTCAGGGATGTCTTCTAGATGTAGAAGGGTTATTACAGCTATCCCAAGACCTTTGTGCTGTCTCCAGCTTTCTCATTGACCCCAGTCAAATCCAAAGTTTGTAAAGGATGCAGGATTCCTATTTGGCTCAGCTCCTAATCCTTTGCTACTTGGCTGTGGTGGTGATATGACCTCATACAGTCACAGTGTTATCAGATAGGGGAGAAAAGCTGTTTACAGCCTATATTCCATCTTGGCTAAAGAAGTACAGTTAGTAATAACAATAGTTTCAAGTGCAGCTTAACTACTAATAAACTATGCTAACCATTAACTTGTTACCTCTTACCGTGGGAGTCAACTCTAAAATTATGTAACAAAATCAGAGATATACTGTGCACTTGTATGCAGTGATTTTCCCCTTAGTCAAGTGATTTTACCTTTCTGTTAGGAGCAGGGGTGTTAAGATGATTAGGGGATAGGTTAAAGTGATGAGTGAGGTCAAATATAGTAGAGTCAGGGCTGAAAATTAAAGGATGATTACCCGAGTTTTGGGAAACTGGAGGACACAGGAAGGAAAGAATAATATGGAATACAAATGAATAGTCAAAAAGGGCAGAGACAATGTTTACTCACTTGAAAGCTTAAATTCAAGAAGTAGTTGAGGAAGAAGAGAAAGTGAATGTACAGAAGAAAATGAAAACAGGGTTAGAGACCTAAACATTGAAAATAAAAGGGAAAAAGAGAAACAGAATGAAAATGAACTGAAGAAAAAAAGGAAAAAAGGAGATGAGAGAAATAGGAGAGAAAAATAGAAAAAGAAAAACACCCAAATACAAAAATAACTACCAAACACAGAAGAAAACAAGATAACATCCAATAAAACAGGAGCTGGATATCCAATCAGACAAAGAAGAGAGAACAAAAATAGTAAAATACTTCTAATGCTTATAGTTCTGTGACAATGTCCATATTTAATCCCAGAAATGTGTTGGGTATGGAGCTGATTTTGGCTCTTCTTGTACTAGACTTCTGCTCGTGGAGTTCTCCAGAGTTCAACCTGTGGCACCTCGCTGCTACATCAGACACTTCCACGTTGCTGGTCTCACCAATTACTCTGCCCTCCAAAGGCGTGTGTGCACCCATGCACCTGGGACACACCTGCTGTCCTGAGTCTCAAGTGTTGGGGTTTCT
Organism: Chinchilla lanigera; assembly: GCF_000276665.1. Taxonomy (NCBI): domain Eukaryota; kingdom Metazoa; phylum Chordata; class Mammalia; order Rodentia; family Chinchillidae; genus Chinchilla; species Chinchilla lanigera. The sequence continues at coordinate 4,916,778 of NW_004955496.1, read as the reverse complement.
GTCAGTCTATTTGACAAAGGCATATGTCCTTACACTCTTCTCAAAGACCCCACCATCCCTGAGAAAATGGAGGAAGTACGCAGTGTGGACTCACACTCTGCTTGCATGCTCCACCATCCCAGAGAGAATGGAGGGATCACCAGGCATGGACTCACTGTTTGCAGGCCATGCTGTCCCACAGAGGGAATCTATTTCATTTGATTTTGATTTATTATGGTAGATAGCTTCATTACTAGTATGAAGACTTACCTAGGAAATGATTATTCCTCAGGGATGTCTCCTAGGGATAGGTCCTTTGGTACTGGACTATGTTGATCATTATTACCCCAGATAATCAGTATGTTGTCATATAAGGCAGAAAACTGATTATAACAGGTATGACATCCCAGCTAATGCAGTGCAGTTAGAAATAACAATAACATTAAGCATAGCCTAGCTACTGACAAACTATGATAACTATTAACCTGATACCTTTAACCATAAGAGCAAATTATGCAGTTATGTAACAAAATCCAACATATACCAGGGACTTGTATGGAGTGATTTTCCCCTTAGTAGAGTGATTTTATCCTGTTTGGGAGGATTTAAGAGGGAAAAGAGAAAATATAGAAGAATGAGAATAAATACAGTAGAAGTAAGGCTGGAGGGCAAAGGATGATCACTCAAATTTTGGAAAACTGGAGAACACAGGAGAGAAAGAATGAAAGAGAAAGCAAAACAATATTGAAGTAATTCAGAAAGAGGAGGGTCAATGTTCACTCACTTGAAAATATCATAAAATCAAGAGACATAGTTGAGGAAAGAAAGAAGACAAACAGAAGAAAACAAAAAGAAATATAAGAAACTTAAACAGTGAAAAAAGAAGAAAACCCCAACCCAACAGAAGGAAAGCCAATCAAATGAAGAAAGAAAAAGAAAAAATAATAAAATTCCTCTCGCATTCACAGTTCTGCAGTAGTGTAAGTCAGATCCCAGAAATGTACTGTGTAATCCCACAAGTTTTCAGTCGGATTTGTTCTCAGTATGGGGATGATCTTGGCCTCTGAATGTGGGGGTTGGGACTAGTGTTAAACTGACAGAATTCTTGATGTCCACTTTTCCTTACCATGATTGTCTCTACTACACTCTCCAAGTTGCTGTGGTGCCCTTGGGTAGGGAAAGCCCATGGTTGCTCCCAGACTTGTGCACAGTTGGCTCCTTCCAGACCTTGCATAGCCTCCTCTGTTCCACACCACTGACTCCTCTGATGCACTAGTCATTGGGCAACAGGAGTGCCCTTGCTCTGCTGCAGGCCAAGGCTTCTTGTCTGCTTATGAAACTGCTGGCTCATGTTCTCACTGCTGCTTTGGACTTTTCTGCACAGCTCTCTGTTCCCACCTGTGGCATGCACTGCACTAGGCTCCTGGCTGACTAATAAATTTCAGGGTGATAGTTTAGTGCCCTAGCAACAGTCAATGCTGACCAGTGAGAATATTTTTGTTACAATAAGCACTTGGACTTTTACATATTTGATATGATTCAAATCTTTTGTAGTATTGTGATTATTTCCTTTATGATACAATTTCTAATAGGCTTATTGGGAGCACTTATACTAGATTTGGCCATTGTCATCCTAAGATCCCTGTATCTATCCTCTGCCCTAAGCAGAGACATTTCTGTGAAATAGTATATATGTGACCATCCAGAGGCCCAGGTCAAAAGTCAGCTCTGGGGCCATACAGGAGCCATATTAAGCTTCCCACTCCTTGAGATGACACCATGAAAATCTGTCCTCTTGAGATGGATGTAGAAGGGTCTTGAAAGGGACTAAATGCCCACTACATATCATGTGAACTTTGATAACTGAGTCAAATGATTTGTAATTGCTACTACTCCTAGCTATTTACCAAAACAAAGCCCAAATACCCTTTGAATAAAAATGATAAATAATTAAGACTCAAACTATTTCTATATTATAAATATTCAGTGAAAGTTACCCAAACCAAAAATAACCAAATGCACAAAGCAAATAAATAAAGCATATAATATGAACAGCCCCACAGGGTATCAAGATAATAAATACAGATACAGACTAAAATAAACATACTGTTTATATCCAGCAAAATACAATACGATATTGAGATTTTAAAAAGCACTCAAGGGCTTGAAAAATAACCAACAAAAATTAAAATTATATAGAAATACAATTTTAAAAATTAAAATGTGAAAGGTAAAGGAAAAGTTTACCATAGTCAAAAATGTCTGAAGACAGAATTATTAAACTAAGCACAAAGGCAGAATGGAGTGTATAGACATGAAGATATCTAAAATATACATGGGCAAATAAATAATGAGCCATCATTTATTGGTTTCAGAGATACTGAAGACACACCGCATCAGATTCATAACACTTTAGATTTTCTTTCCTCAATGAATGAAAGAAATTAATACATAGAAAAGCATTAAAATTAAGAATAGTAATGTTTTAATAGTAGTAACTAGTGTTGCTTGATAATAACTGACATAAATATTCTGCTCAATACCTATAAAGTGATTTCTCCAAAGCTAATGAGTATACATATGGAGTGTAAACTCTGGCATAGTTAACTTTAGCTTTGAAGTTAAATTAATCAAAAAGATCTAATTTCCATAGTGTTGTACTAAATTTCATCTGACCCAGGAATCTTGGGTTTTAATAAAGTATCTTCCCCAAAGAGATAAAGACATCATAGTACAGTGATCCATGAACACCCATGTTTAGCCACACAGCTCCTAACAGCTGAATCTTGGAAACAGCCTATGTGTCCATCAGCAGATGAGTGGATAAAGAAAATGTGGTATTTAAATTCAACAGAGTACTATTCTGCCACAAAGAAGGATAAACTCGAGTCATTTGTAGGAAAATAAATATACCTTGAGTCCATAATGTTAAGTGAAACTAGACACACAGGCTTAAATATTGCATGTTTACTCTTATATGAGGTACTCAGGTATAAAAATTTAAAGAACAGAATAAAAGATAGACAATAAGAAATAGGGAAATAGATATTTTGCAAATGGAAATGGAATCAAGAGATAGGGGGATAGGAGGTGGTGGGAAGAATTCACATATGTTATATACAGAACACAACTGCTCACAATGAATGTAATTGTTATGTACTGCAAACACAAACTAATTTAAAAAAAGATTACCCACAGGTCATGGCCATGTCTGCTGCTTAATAGTCTACTGGCCATGTCAAATCACTTAATTCCTTTATGCACAGGGTCAGGGTTTCTGAAAACTAAATTTCAAATCTAATGATGAGAGTCAGCTATCAGAGCACTAGACTTCCCAGAATTCCTCTCCACGTGTAGTTTTCTTATTTCTACTGGCAATAAGAAAAGTTGATATGAGATACTGTGCATGAGAGAGCAGCTTCTGGTGTTTGGAATGTGTGTCTGGGTCAGTAGACACTGCTAAAGCTCGTGTGTGTGGCCTGCAGCTCTGCTGCCTACAGGCAGCCATACGGTCCCTCCTCAGCCCACAGCACTCCTCTGTAGCTCAGCTCACATCCGGGCCAGGGATTCACAGGCTGATACTGGCTCCTTCCTCAGAGTTCTCATGCTGTCACCGTTGGGGGTGGTGAGTAGTGACTATCTGATTCTTCCTCATAGATTCCAGTTTGTTAGTCTCTCTATGTGCTGGATTCAGCACTCCTTCCTGAACACTGCTCCTACTAGTGTGAAATAATGCCTAATTCCCTACCAGAGGCAGACACAACTTTCTATAAAGGTGAAAGATCGAATCTTCATAATAAACTCATTATTCCACATTGCTAAATTGTCATTTTTCTCCCTCATAGCACTCTGAAACTGAAATGGATAACAAACTGGTTCTAGGGGGATACAGCCTTAAAGATGGACTGTCTAAATATTTATGGGGCTACCTGGAATTGGTTCACTGATTTGATTAAATTTAACTGTATTAATGTTCCTGTTATCAGTGGTAAAGGGACACTAGTAGCCCATGTCACAAAGGGGCAAAGTGATGAGTAAGTAAATTATAATCACAGCACCTAAGATCATGTGGCTGGAGAAGTAAGACTTTAAACCAAGCTTTAGGATATTTTTGGGAAAATAAAGAGCAGAAGTGATGAATTTGTTGACAGAAATGAAAGAACATGAGGCTGTGGTTTCCCCTTTTAGATGGTGAGTTTTAGAAATTTATTCCCCTTCTCAAATTGTTTAGTTCCTTTGTGCACAGGGTCAAGGTTTCTGAAAACTAAATTTCAAATCTAATGATGAGAGTGGCTGCATTAGCACAAAAACATAAATAAGACCCAAGTTGCTTCTCCCAGACACTGACTGGGAGAGACTTAGCCCAGAAAGCTGACAGGGGCACATATGGGCAGATTTCAGTACAGTCAGAATTGACCCTTGTTTTCTCCTGATCCTCCTAGGCCAAGCAGAAGTAGATTCCCTGCCCCTAACTGGGAAAGGTTGTCCTTCTGTGCCTTAGGAATCTTGATGGTCATCTTTCTGAGGTAGCCAGGGAACACTTACTCTCCTGTTTCTAGATCTATATCCAGACTCAAGTCCTTACAAGATACAAGTAAAATGAAGATGAAAGGAATCATGATATTTACCAATCTAGATAAAGAAATATATCTTAAGACTGACCTGAAAGGATGGAAGAAATATAATACTGGATCAGACTCCATTTGTTGACATATTTGTAAGAAGTTTTTATTCTGTATTTAACGTGTTAACTCAAGTAACTTAAGAGTTGTGCCAGTTTTCTTGGAATGACAGTTGAACCTTGCACTTAAATGTGACCCATACTAAATGAAGTGAAATGTCCTAACTTGTTTAGTGCCCTGTAGAGGAAGTTATTTAAAGGATAAAGGAGACCTGAATTCTAGAGGACATTTACAATGAAAGTCTCCCTGACTCAATTCCTCAGGTTTACTGGAACATCTGAAGATTATTTCCTCATCATGACTGTGAGCAATACATTCAGGGGCAACTGTAGCACAAGGGTGAAGGTCTCTGAGTTGCCTATTCTCTGTGGGCCAGGAATGACAAGTAGGACTACTGCCATTGGATCAATGTCCCCCATGAAGAACTCTGGTGGCACCAGAGTAAGCATGGTACATGTCCGATGCGAGTTGCATGTGTTTACTATGGAGGTGCCTGTAAACGATTAGTGAAGAGGCAAAGAGGTTCTCAGAATACTTTGAAGTTCAGAGATCTTTGTTCATGCTGTTCTCAAAACTGGAAGAGGTGAACAGTACACTAAAGTAGCACTTGATATGTGGAAATGGAAAAGCCATCTATCTGGAGAATAGATTCTGACCTGGATTGCCGTAACAATTGCCTCTTCTCAACGAATCCTCTGATCTGATGCTGTTCACAAATTCAGAGCATCTTGAATGAAGGGGACACTGTGTACCTCGCAGGAGGCTTCTATACAATTAAATATTATGCTGCAATTTGCATAACCTTTCCCAAGGACTGCAGTTGTTTCTCAGGGTACTGGAGGAGATAAATAAGTATTAGGGGTGATTTATGGACAGTGGCTCTGAACTGCCAGTCATTTGTGAAAGTCCAAGTCTCCAATATGCTACGTTATTATCAGTAAGAGCTTATGAAATGGTTAGTAAACTCTTGGTTATGGTCCCTTTCACAGTGAGCTCATGGGCTTCCTGAACCAAACCTGTGGTGATATCTTTATTTCTGGAAGTCATATTCGGACAGGTGTGTCAATCCCAACATATGCTATTTCATCTTTCATCATAGAGTCTTCTTCTGGACAACTTTATTTTTTAAAGGAATGTGAGGGTAGTTATGTAATAAAGGACAGGTGGAAGCCATTTCTTTTAGCAGAAGACTAAAAGAATAGCACGGCTGGGAAGTTTTGCAGATATTAGAGCCATTATCGAGGGCTTGAAAGATATGTGGATGAAGAATCTCATCACAGCTCCATTCAACTCTTCTATTTACTCTGCATGGAGATATGTGGATCTTGTCTATTTTTAACTACAATTTCAGATGTAATTTAGATAGGGGAGCAATAGATAACTCCTCTAGTATCAGGCATTCATTAATTGATGTTGTTTTCATGTATAGATGCTATCTTCCTGTTTGGAACTGTTTGCTTTCAGTTGGGGAGATAACAAATACATTTTCATTGCTCTGTACTGCAGTATTGGCTTTGAAGCTGAATGCCATAACCTGATGGTCTCTGACTTTCAAATCACTAATCCATGCAATTAATAATATAACTCTAATTGTGCATAATGAGAAGGAAGGAGTAATATCTCTATAACTACACTGATAATATGTATGTTCACCACAAAAGGTAGGGGAAGAAGAAGGAGGAGAGAGAGGGGGAGGGAAAAAAGGAGAGAGAGAGAGAGAGAGAGAGAGAGAGAGAGAGAGAGAGAGAGAGAGAGAGAGAGAGAGAGAGAGAGAGAGAATGAATTACTCTTTTTATGCCTATACAGATACAGCAAGAAAACAGCCATCTACAGCTGGAAGTGGATCTTCACCAGGAATCAAATCATTTGGCACTAGGTCTTGGACTATCTGATCCCGAGACTTGTGAGAAATAAATGTGTGCTGTTTAAGCCACCCATTTGTGGTATTTTGTTATAGCAGCCCAAACTGACTAACTGACTAACAGAGGGAGGGTTAGTGGGTTTTCTGGTTTTATGAAGTTTAGTTGCACTGTATCATGGAAGCATGACTTTACTCTTACTTTGGGGTGTGGTTAAGTATTGTTAAAGAGTGAATTGGGGGTGTTTTCTTATTTTGTCAAATAAGTTAAGTGAAAGTATGTCTCATAGAATTCCCTTTCCTGCATGACTCAGGTAAGAGTTGGAGACAAGAGAATTGTGGGTAAGATTTTGTAGGTTGGGGTAAACAGATTTCCTTTCACACTGAAGGTCAGAGATGGGCACCAGGGAAGGCTGTAGCTTTTGCTTGTAGTTGATATACTTACAGAGGGCATCTACCTCTTTGAACTGGCCATAGATCTTTCCTAGTGGGTTTTTGAATCAAGGAATTGTTTCATTTAATGTCAAAGGCATCAGCTTCTCCTGAAGATTATGTAGGTCATTGAGATTGGAAGCCGTGGGAGAATAGATGGGTTAATTTCTTAATTTTCTGTCATTAGTTCCTAGCATTGTAGCTCTCTCCCACTGCACATTTGGCTTTCTCTTGCAGGCTGGCTCTGCTGTCCTACCACAGATTAGCAGCACATTAGCAACATTACCAACACTTAGCAACAAAAGCTGTTTCCTAGACATTTCACTAGGTCCCATTAGTTCATTAGGCCTCATCTTTCCTCTCAACCCATGAACTCACACAGTCTCTGATATCTCCACTTTCTCAAAATACTGTATCTAGTCAGCATGAACAACCTGTATCAGATTTTACTTTAAATCCTTAGAAATGCTCCAGTAGTCCTACTAGCGTGTCCTTTTTATTTTTCTTATGGAGATTAAACTAATTTTTGGGAACCTCATCTCAGGAAAGACATTTAAAATGTAGAGTTAAGAGATTTCTTCCCCAGAAACACTGAAAGCCTTTGGTCTGATGGCCCTCTTCTCCACATGTTACTGAACATAAATATCAATGGCAATCTGTAAAATAATCATAATGTTATCAATTAAATTTTGATTATTTAAAAGCTAATTATTCCAATAAATGAAAGCTTAGATCATATACTCAATTCTTTTAAGTAATCTCTATACTTTTCTTTCTCCTTTTTATGATCCTGTATTTCTAGTTCACTGAGTGCATCCTTAGCATAATAATGAAAATTGTAGATTTGCAAAACTGGTTTGAGCTTTCCTACTCCACATCTGCATCATTGCAGCTCCTCATGTGAAGAAGAATTTTTGTCCATTCTTTAAAACTGGGATGGTCTGTGATATGTGTTGGCAAGTGGAATATATGTGAATGGTGTGGTGCCAGTCCTGAGCATTGTATTTTTGGTGCTTCTCTCTCTCAGTACTCTGTGCAAGCCTGCGTTAACCTTAGATTCAGACTATACAAAAGAGCACCCAGGTATTCTAGATGAGACCATTTAAACTTGCCTATAAATAGGGGGCATTCAAATGTGTGAAGAAGCCCACATCTCCAGAGCTGCCCTTCTGGTACACAGCTATCCAGAGATGTAAGTAGGAATAAGCCTAAGACCAGCATACTTGCCAACTGCAACCAGTTCAGAGATCTGGAGACCAAGCTCTACAGAATGGATGGAAAGGCTAGGACATTCGCATAGCATGGAAAACCATATTTGGGGAAAACCACAGTGGCTCCCTCAAATTGATGAGTCACCTTTAAAGGGCAATCATAATTACCCAGCCCCCCCCCAAAAAAACAGAAGCAAAATGGGAAATTATAACAGATATTAGATGGTGGCGGTGCCAATCAGTTGAAAGTTCTTTTGCTCCATTTAGGTAGAAATTATAAACTGGCAAAATATTGTTCTGCTAGCATCCCTGATGCAACAGGCTGACATAAATTAATGCTGGATGCCAAGTGCTGACAGCCAGTAATGTCTAAGCCCACATTATCTGGGAAATAAATCATGAGATTTACAGGGTCACCAGAGTGAGGACCTGTGCATCAGGGTATCAGTATACCTGAGTCAGCCCTTTTAGATTAACCCCCAAAATGTGAGGAGAGTTATGCTTAGTAGCTTAGTAGTATGATTAGTAACTTCTTCAAGTTGAATGCTTTCTGAGTGGTCCAGTGGAGGTTTGTGATTGGTTCAAATCTGAATGTGCTGATTGGCCCAAATGCAGGCCTAAGATTGGTTCAAATGGGTGTGGGGCTTCCAGGACAGCTCAGCTGTCATGCTGAAGAAGAGCTATTTAATTGACAGCTATTGTCCCCAGGGAATCTTTGGGATGGTTTTCTGTGGTGATTATAGCTTACCCAGGGTTGGGATGTTAATAGTGGGCCCAGAATCCTTTCTCCCTGATTTAAGCCAAGTTAGGGTGCCCCTCATACTTGTTCAGAGCTTGCGGCAACATCAAGAGCTGCAGGACTGACAGTTAAGCTGCACCTTCTATTGAGCTGGTCTGGACAGTGACCTGAAGCAACCTCACGAGTGGTGGGGAGACATCAAAGCTGGGCCAGCCACACCCATCAACTGGCACAGGAAAGGGGAAATGTACATCTTTCTATCTCAGTGGGAGATACTCAAAGAGAGCTACATAAGTTAATTGTAGAACTTGCTCAAATTTTTGTATTGAAGACGATGCCTTACAATGCAGTTGATTTCTGCCATTGGATCTGTTTACATACAGAATGGATGATATTTTCAGAACTTTGTTTCAAAAGTCAACTTCTGCTTTGGCTTGAAGTTTTGACTAGGTGACAGAAGAAAGTAGGTTTCACAATCTTATGTTTGGTGAAAGGTTATTTCGGTTTCCTTTGATTAATTATATGTTACATAATTATCAGCATTTTAAAAGTATTTGCATCTTTTAAATACTGACAGCATAATTGCTCTTGTGCTTGATTCAAATTGATGATATTGTGACTATATTCTGATTGAAATAGTACAAAAAAATCTATCACATTACATCAATAGAGCTGTTTGAGAAAATGTGTTCTGATTTTAAAAGAATTCACTTTAAGACACTTTAGGGGAATGACCACTTTTGAAACCTAAGAGTGCTTCAATTCATATAGCTATACTAAAAGAAGTTTATTACTATTCCTTCATTGAGCACATATGTACTGATTTTCTATTAATTGCTAGGTTTGGATCTAAGCTCTGGAAAGATGTTAGTAAACAAGAGGAGACATTACATATTGAAAGCTTATTTTTCACAGTGGAAGGGAAACAATGAGAAAATATGAATGACATATAATGTAAGGGAGTGAGAGCTATGATGAAAAATAAAGCAGGATAAAAAGGGCACACAGATTAATCTCTGAGGTGAATGATCAAGGATGTCCTCTGTAGGGAGATAAGATTAGGCACAGGGCAGAGTGAAGTTAAAAACAAGCCCCATAAGCAACAGCAGGAATGGCTCACCAGGCAGATGAGAAAGCTCTCAGGAGAGAAGCTTTGTTAAGAATATACAAAGACATGCTAGAAAATGCATTGAAATGAGAGGAGGAGAAGAATGTGAGGAAGCAATTAGAGAAGGACGAGTGGTAGAATGTTTAGGTCAAGGAGATGTCACAGGCCAGAGTAAGGACTTTGAGACTAGGCACCTGGCATGATAGGTATTATATTTCATATTCTAATTTCATAAAGTTCACTCTTTTATAAGTTACAGATGATATAGAGTAAAGGATGGAGATTGTTGTCCTGGGATCAGCTGCTTTCTTATGATTTCTCTGCTTTCCCAAGTTGTGTTCTGTATCATGAGAGAAAGAACATACATTGTTTCTGGGCTGCCTTGTGACACAGCTGGACGAGACCCTGGCCGAACAGTGGCAGGTCTAGAGAAGAGAAAAAAGCCAGGACTTTTATTCTGTCTTCTTTATTTCTGTCTCTGCACTGATTATTAGCCTGGAATGTTTGGAGTGGTTCTGATTCTGTGGAACATCAGCAACAGTTATACCTCTGGTCTTTTCTGAATTTAAACTTCTCACCTGTGAGTGAGAGATCCTCTACAGTGAATTTGTTGGTATAGTTGGACTCTGACTGAAGAAAGGGACACAGCTGAAGCAGAGACACTGGCAGAAAACAGTAATAGTAATCTGGGCAGGAGAAGATGGAAGCCAAGTTTCTGTGCTCATGGAGAAAGATGAAAAGTGATAAGATTCGAAGTCTCTTGAATGCAGCGTTACAGCAGGTAACCAGAATCACTCACAGAGGCCTAGATGGAAACAAGTAGGGCTTTATCTCAAGTAGATGGACAACACCCTAATTATTACCAGTGTGGAGTATTGACGCTGGAGACAGAGAAATAACAACATATAGTAATTGCTCCAGTATCTAAAAGTAGCAGGATATTTCCAGAAAAGCAGAGTGCAGAGTTTATCTAATCACATAGTGATAGTCATAGTCATGGGGTCATTCCAGCATTTGTCTGAAACAGCACTTATCAGAAATAGAAATGCTTACACATGGAAACTACTGAACACATAATAAGAGTGAACATATGATTTGAGGATCAAGGTTGAGTCCATCTACAGTTTAAGAGTTCTAAAGTGGAGTTTAGACACAAAATGGAGTTTCTTTGCCAGTACAGTAGGCTAGTAACACATATTAAAGGACTTGTGTGGTAGAAGAAGGTAAGTGACAGTCTTCAAAATTTAGTTTGCAAAACTGAGTGAAATGGAGAACCACTGGTAAACATGAGAAGGACTGATCAAGAAGCCAGTGTGAAGGGAAAGAGCATGAATTAAGAACTCTGCATGGTAGAAGTTGATATCCATGTGGAAGTTGAAGTAGGAAGTTAAATATGAGAGTCCAGAGTTTAGGAGAGCACTTCACCCCAGAGATATATTAGATGGGTGGGTGGGATTACTGGTGTAGTAACTACTTCATGGAATTTGAAGATATTATGTAGAAACTGGGTATAGATACAGAAGAAACAGTATCTGTACTCTACTACTTAAAAACTGGAGAAAAAAAACTCATACTAGCCTGAACAGGCACAATCAACAGAGAAGAAGCAAAAGAGAAGAGCAATGTTCTTAGAGGTCAAATGAAGAAAGCTTTTCTAGATATGCTGCCCAATGAATAAAGTGTTTCCTGCCATTTATATCATGCCATTTCTTCTTCCCTCTCTCTTTTCCTTCTCTTATTTGTTCTTTCCCTTGCTCCTTTCTGTCTCTTTTTCTCTCAATCTCTCTTCCTTCCTTATTTCTTTCATTTTTTATTATCTCTTAGCTCTGTTTGTTTAGAGCTTCTCAGATGTACTGCATGAGTTCACTCAGGCCTCTAATATGGAAGGCATTAGGTAAGAACTGTTCATGTAGCTGATCACACAAGAGTTAATTTCTAAAACTCTTCCATTAATCCAGGAATCGTGAAATGTATTTTTATGAATCAAAACATCTTAACATGGAAAACAAATGTGTTATCCTACATCTTGGTAAAACAATTATACTTATACTATGCTTCAGCATGCACAAAAGTACATTCCAAGGCTTGCTTAAAACAGAAATTAGCTCCCTGTCCTTTATTCAGGGGAAAGCTAAGGCTGTACCATTGATTCATCTCTTTCACTTATGGTGCTGATTTTTTCCTCTTAGGACAGAGACCAGAGGTTACATGTTTTTCATTCAGAGCCAAAATTTAATGAGTAAAGAAGTAGGTCTAATCCCTCTTACAGTCAAAAATAGTTAGGTGCCAAGATTAAAACTGGACAGCTTAGGAAATCCCAAGTGTAAATACCACCCTCCAATCTCTGGATCCCATTTCTCTGAAATGCAGGATTGTAGCCTCATGTGAGGTTTTTTTTTTTTTTTTTTTTTTTTTTTTTTTTTTTTTTTTCCTAAATTAAGCATTACATTTTATGTTTGGAAGAAGAGTTGTGCAAAAGAAGGGATTTTAGAACTGGATTCCATTAAACTCTGCTACTGCTTTGTCACTATTGTCACAAGTGGGTGTGAGAATTTCACAGTTTAAAGAAGATCAGAAAAAAACTAGTAGAAATAGGATTTGATATTTTAAGTATAAATAGAATTGAAAAAGCAAAATAGAACTTTTAAAATTCTATATTTCAAATTATTTATCCCATCATAATTATGAACTGCATTTGACAAATAATCTCAGATAAGTTTTCAACTGCAGCTTTGGAAGAAGCTCTAAACCAGAAACATTAAGCCTCTCCTACATTCTTGACTTACAGAAATTTTAAGCATCTCTTGTTTAAGGCTGCTAAATTTGGGGGTAACTTGTGAAGCAGCCACACGTAATTGATATATTGTTTTTTCAGATTCTCTGTTTACAGTTTCCTACCCTGCTCTCATTTTATAGAATATGGGATCTACCTCAGTTAATCCACAACTATTTAGGACAGCTATTTTATTATAAGCTAAAAATACTGAAATTATGTCTGCCCTACAGGTGCTAGTTTTAAGTCAGTCAAAACCTTCACATTTGTTCATTTCTTAGGTAGTTTTTTTAAAGTGTCTTTGAAAATAATAATTTGTTTCTCATCTCTATGTTTCATATTCTTCCCTCTAAATCCATCTTCTCCAGTATCAAGACATCATTGAATTCAACTGTCAAATAACATATATTAGCCTTAAAAGGAGTTGAAATCTACTTTCTTCATTAGCTGTAGGAGATTATAATAATGTAATTTTTCATTCAAGTACAGCAGCATAATATAAAATGTGACAGAATCATCTCAAACTTACTAGATTACCTTTGAGATGAACTGGACTCAATAAACATGGTTCTTTGTCCTTTAATTTGTTTTATCTATATCATTTATTCTCTATTTATGTTACTATTATTTATCTAAGAAAGACATTTCTTAGATACTTAAGCTGAATATCTCGGAGACTGAAAATCTTGGTGAGAGTGATAGCAAATAAGGATAATTGTCTAACTTCTTTCCAACTGTGTATGTATAAAATTTTCCCAGTGCAAGAGATAATTATTCCCTCCAGTGGCATATCATTTTCTCAGAAGAGAAAATATTTTATCAGCAGACTAACTAGCTCACAACATAATCCTCTAAGTACAGAGCACCACGGAAGGGAGAGAGACACACATTACATCAGAATTTGGACATCACCTCCTTATTAATTTTCATATACTCTTCCTAATGACTTTTCCTGAATCCTCTTAAGTTTTCAGAAAAGGTTTCCTGTATTAAAAAATGAAATGTCAAAATATATTAGGAGGAAAACATATTCATGAATTAAGACTAAATAACTGTCTTATGTTCACCTCAAGTAACTTGGCATTAACTTAGTCAGAGCCTTCTCAGACTGAGAATTAAAGCAGCTTCCCCTGTGTGACACAATTTATAAAATGAGAACCAATATTCAAATCTTGGTGCAACAAAATCTAAATCTTCTACTCTGTCCATGACATTGTATCCCCCGCTATCCCTTATAGTTATTTTAATCAGTTATCCTACAATCTTTCAACCAAGTTCATCAGAATCTGGAGTACAAGTTTTCAAAGTAGTTACTAATGATCTTGCAGATTTCAGCAGTATCCACTGAGATTTTACCTTTTTTGTTTCTAATTACACTGATTTAGATCTTTTCCTTCCTTTTTGGTGGGACAAGATTGCTTGCCATTTTTCTTTATACTTTCAAAAAACTAGCCTTTTGATGTATTGATTCTTTGTAGTTTTGTCTCAATTTAATTGATTTCTTCTCTAATTTTTATAATTTCCCTCTTTGTACTAACTGGATTTTTCTTGTTTTTCTAGGATTTTGAGGTGCATTAACTGTGTTACTTGAGATCACTCAGTATTTCTGATGTGGGAATTCATAGCTATAAACTTCTCTCAGGCCTGCTTTCATTGTACCCCATAAATTTTATTATATTGTACTGGGATTATCATTTGATTATGGGAACTGTTTAATGTTTTCCTTGTTTTTTTCTGTGACTCATTGATTAGCCAAGAGGGTGTTGCTTAATTTCCATGTGTTTACATTGTTTTTGTGGTTTCTTTTGTCATTGATTTATATTTCACTGCACTATGAACTGATAATATTCATGGTGTAAATTTTACTCTTCTGTATTTACTTAAGCATGCTTTATGGGCTAGCATGTGTTTTACTTTGGAGAAAGTTCCATGTGCTTCTGAGAAGAACGTATATTCTGTTGTTGGATGGAACACTCTGATAGGTACATTTGTTCAAAAGTGTAATTCAACTAGGATAGTTAGTTCTTTGCTGCTGTTTTTTTGTCTAGCTGATCTGTTTGTGACAGTGGAGTATTGAGATACCTCACTATAATTGTCCTAGTATTTATCTGATCTTAAGTAATGTTTGTTTCATAAAGATGCATGTACTGGTATTTGGAGCACATATGTTTACAATTTTTATCTCTTCCTAGTGAATTGTTCCCATAACCAGTATGTTATGATCTCTTTGCCTCTTTGGCTTGAAGTCCACTTTGTCCAAAAATTCAGGTTTCTGGTGCATGAGGTATTGTTTTTAGCCCTTTGATTTTTAACCTATGAATTTATTTTAGGATTAAATGTGTTTCTTGCAGATTTTTTTATATGGTTTTATTTTATTGGTACATTCTGCCAATCTATATCTTTTGATTAGGGAATTGAGGCCATTCATATTGAGTTATTATGGAAGAGTACTCAGTTATTTCTGTCATTTCATTTTTCTCCTGTTGCTGATTTTCTTTTCCTTTCTGTACAACTGCTCATGGTGCTTGGTACATTCATTCTACTAGACTTTTTGGTATTGTTAGGTTCATTGTCTCTTTCTATGATATCCTTGAAAAATTTTGGAATTCTGGGAGTTGTTTTATTTTAGGGTTAGAAATAATTTACTCCAATCTCTTCTGGAGTTTAAAGTTTCTGTGGAGAAGGCTGCTGTAATTCTAAGGGACTTACCTTTTTAAGTGATTTGTGCTTTTTTTCTAACAACTTTTAAAGTTCTGTTCTTGTGTTGGACTTCTGGAATTCTGACTCTGATGTGTTGTGTAAAAGTTCATGCCTAATCATAGCTATTTGGGGTTCTATATGCCTCAATTATCTATATAGTTAACTCTTTCCCAACATTTGGAAAGGTTGCTGCTATTATTTCTGTAACTAATTCTTTTATGCCATTTACATTTTCTTCTGATTTTTACATAATTCTCATTATTTTTAGATTTGTCTTTGTGTCATCTAGCAGCTGTTAGATCTATTTTTCATGTTCTCTTGTTTTCAAGTATGTCTGAATAATTGGTCACTGACATCAATCTTTTTAGTTTTGACTCTCTGTAATCACATTGGTTACTTCAGCTGTCCATATATTCAGTAACGTTTTTAATTTCCTGGATTTCTCTTTGGTTCCTTTTTATGGATTCAAATTCTTTGCTAAAGTAGTTATTTTTGCTTTGCATCATTTTGTTTAGTTCACTAGCTTTGTATTAATGCCTCCTGTAAACTCAGTGATTGTTTTATTAAGTCTATCATCTGTTTAGTTATGTCTCCTTTGGGCTAGCCAAAAGCCTTTTTAATATTTCTTAATCTTCTCCTTATCATTTCAAATAATTCAGCTATATGGCTTTTCATTTTCTTGCCCTGAGATCAGCTTTGCTGGAGTTGGGAGTTTTGGGAGGCATTTTTTCCCCTTGTCTTCTCACATTGCATGTGTGTGTGTGTGTGTGTGTGTGTGTGTGTGTGTGTGTGTGTATAAGATTTGTAGGTACTTATAGTCAATGACTTCATTGCTAGTATGGAGATCTCTTTAGTTGGAGTTTTTTTGGGGTGAGGCACTCTGGGGATGGCTATCTGTAGGTCTTTGTCTCTGTTTTAAGAACTGACCACCACCATTTGGGATGGGAGGATGCAGTATAATTGGCACAGCACCCAGTTTTCCAGAAATGAACCACAGTGTGTGAATGACACAAAGGCAATCCAGATATTGGCCTTAGAGGAAACTAATTAATAGCAACAAATATACCACCCAGAAACTTACAGCAAAATCAGCACAACAATAGTGTCAATGATGTTGTAAAAGGGGAAGGAAAGGTTTTCAGGGAGAGAGAAGGGAACCAAAAAACAACAACAAAAAGAATTTAGATGTATTATGTACAAATACCCCCTGATAGATGTAATTATTATGTATTGTAAATATGTACTAAAATAAATAAATAAATAAATAAATAAATGTCAAAGACAACCTAGATGTCGACATAACATAAAAACCAGTAATGTACCACCCTTAACTATATAAAAGGGCTCTATGATTATACTGTTATTACTAAGATAAACCAAACACTGGCATCTAGTAAATATCTACTAAATGCAGCATCTATATTGCAGCTAAAAGTAGAAAGTAATTCAAAAGCAGTAGTTTAGAATTAATGATGTATCTAAAGATTAATACAGCTTAATAGCTATGCTAATAAGGATAGAAGAGGTGGGTAGTCAGAAGTGGGTAGCTGGAAAATAAGAGAAGAAAAATTTGAAAAATTAAGCAAAGAAAGTTGAGAAGGAGGAAAAAGTGAGATGAAAAATCCTATTAACAAGTAAAGTTCATAGATTTTGATAAAGGTAACAGAAAAGAACAAGTAAGAAAAAGAAGAAAAGAGAGAAAAAAGAAAAAATTAGAAAGAACAAAAGGCAACAAACATCAAAAATTTAATTTAGAAAAACAGAAAAAGAAATGTTTCTGAAGAAAATTCCTCTGTTTTTTGAAAGACATGCTTTTTTTCTTCAATATCTGCAGTCTTAAAATATAGCAAATCAGGGTTTTTTTCTGCCTCACTTTGTGGACCATGGCTTTGTCTGACTCCCAGAGGCCTGTCTGACTCTACACCCACACTGTGCCTACTGTCCAAGCCCAGGTGTGTCCTTGTCCACACTGGTAACACTAATCTGTGCTGGAGGTAGGCAGCAGGGAGAAGGTCCAAGCAGACCACTAAACTTAATGCCAGGACCTTCTGACTCAGTTGCCTCTGAAAGCCAGCATCCCTTGTCTGAGTTCTCACCACAGAAGGCAGGGTTTGCGCCCTTCCTGGCCTGAGGTTAAGCTTCTCAGGGAGTTTACATCTTGTCCACTCCCTCCTCTGTCTGTCTCTCACACACTGTTGCAGGATAACACTGGGAACCCTGCAGTGATGTTGTTTTGCAGTTTTTGTGAGGCTCACTGTAGTTTTAAACAATTAATCCCTTAACAAAATGGTTCCAGATGAGCCATTCTTACAGGGTGGATGCTGTGCTGGATTTCAACTCTAGCTCACCATGCAGAAGGAGTCACTTCTGAGTAAAATCTTGCACTGATTTTTCAGTTTACTATAGCCATAAGGTTTTCTTGGGCTGGCACCACTGACCTGATCTACTGTTTCTCCCCAGAGCTGCTGGCTGTAGGAGCTAACCTTATGTCCCTTGGAGACAGAGTCCCCCCCAAGGAGCTGGGGTAAGCTTCCAGACTGCTTCTTCCTTTTCTCTGCCATGTGCTTCTCTGTTTCAGCTTCTCTATAGTTTCTAATTCTCTTTCAGTTTCCACCCAATTCCTGGAGTTCAACTTCTTTTTTTCCTCTTGAGCAAGTTGTCATTTTCCAAGTGTCCAATTTCCAGGTCTCAGAGAGACTGTATTTTGCTGCTGATCACTACTCTGCCGTTTTCTGTTGTCTCAGAGGGAACTTGTGTGTATTCTTCTGAGAGCAGCTGCTAGTTCACTTTCAAATTTTCACTTTTTTTGAGACTAAAATCCAGAGCTCTGTCTCTGTCATTGTATTTTTATTGGCACATGTTTGTAGTCCACAGTGGCTGCATTCCTGTGGGAAGGTGGTACAGGTACATGGCACAATGTAATTCTGTCTTGTTTTCATTCCCTTCCCCTCTGCTTCCATCTCTTTGTCCCTTTCCCTCCAGTGCTGGTAGTTTCTGATTGTAATTCTGCAAGAAGGAAAATTAACTAAGTGATTTTGTATGACCTCAGCAGTCAAGGTCATGGTATTCTACTCGATCATCACCCTCACTCGCAGTATCTCTACCTGTAAAACAGTGAATGAAGGGCTCCTTACTTACTCATGCTGGCAGTTCATTAGCCTTTCCCATGTCTGTGCCTCAGTGTGTTCTTCTACCCTTTTTGGGTGGACTTACCTTCTTCTTACCTGCAGAGACCAGAACAAAGATTGTGGAGCTAGTCTTGCCCCTGGGTAATGAAAAGGGAAAGTGAAGGGTTCTTATGTTGGCAAATAGTTGCTGAATTATCAAGCCAATATCAATATGCATTTGCTGTAAATATCTTCGGAGTAATTTTCCTGCCTTAAAACAAAAATCAACAGTGTATGACTCTGCAAAATTCTTGCATGTAGGCAGGCACTCTATCATTTTGATTTTGTCTAAATCCTGCCCTACCTTCTAATGTGATCATTGTTTCCTGAAAAAGAGTGTAAGCATCTTGCTCTGTGTCAATCTATAATCAGAAAGGGCTATGATAGTTTTTCCCAAGTTAGTTCTTACCTGGCACTATGTTTTGTGAAGAACATATTCTTTGTTCCAATTATTTGGGAGAAATGCTGGCCTTTCTCTTACCCTTCCTTACCTTTGGAAATTCCTACTGTGCATTTATTTCTGAGAAGTTCTGGAAATTTACATACATGTTTAACCTGATATGTTCTTGCTTTGTTTTATTTGAGTAAAGAATAATATTTTTGTATAACAACTGTGAATAGCTACTCTTGCAGAAGTAGCTTTGCTAGTGCATCATTAGGGGATTTCCAAAGTGTTGGAAGGAAGGAGTAGCCTGTGTCGGGCCACATTTGGCCCGTTGCCCTACCCTCAACCTTCCCAGGTAAGCTTTCAGTAGCGAGTATTCTCTGCTTTCCATTCCTCTGATCTCAAGCCAGAAATCCCAGCTTTCCTCATATTTTCATGTCTGCTTTAGAAATGCAGAGAAAAATAAAACACTGATATTCTGTATGCTATGTGCTAGATACACACACATATATACACCAGCTTTTAACACATAATTTTTTAGTAATAAGAAACATGATATAGGGCAAAAGTTTTACTTGTTTTTAAAATCTGATTCATCTCAAGGACTTTAGCACCTTAAAACAAAGACCTGAGCAATTCACTTAATCTTTCTGAGGTTTGTTTTGCCATCTACAAGTCAGTATTAACAATTTCTGTGTTAACTAAGACAAAAAAAATAAAGATGAGGTCTGTCAGACAGTGGGAACACATCAAGACTTGAGTGTTCATATCACTTATATGCACTTCAAATTTCTAACCTTTCAGAGAAAGCAGTCTAGAAATTGATGTCTTTATTACCTTGTGCTTGGCCCAGCTCACCCGTGGGTGTGGGACAGGCTCCATTTGAGTGAGTTGAGCTCAAATCCAGAGACAGGAAAGCAACATAGTGATGCGACCCTGCATTCCTCCTTAGATGAGTGTCACATGTAGAGTGGCCCCATCTGTCTATGGTCGGATTCTCACCTCTACATTTTCTCAAGACAACAAAGCTGAGATGACTGCTCAGGTAGTATAATGGCAACACAGTCATTTCTTCCTGTGACTGCTGAACACGTCTTCTTTCTTTCATTTCTACCTGCTTCTCTAGCCCTCCTTCTTAAAAATCCCTGTAGTCT
This sequence comes from Chinchilla lanigera, assembly GCF_000276665.1. Lineage (NCBI taxonomy): Eukaryota > Metazoa > Chordata > Mammalia > Rodentia > Chinchillidae > Chinchilla > Chinchilla lanigera. Next base: position 4,896,590 of record NW_004955496.1, on the reverse strand, counting down.
CAGGCTGAAGTTATACTCACTAATCCCTGTATCTCAATGTCTTATTTTCTTTCCCTTTAGGTAGCAGGCAGGTTAACATATCCTGTTATCTTTTGTGCAGTCCTGAAAAATAAATTCAAAGAATAAACTGAAAAATTTTCTAATATCTGGTAGCATGGATATTCAGTAGAGATTGGTTGTTCACTCATTTGATATTGTTTTTGCTGTAGATCATGTTTATCATGTGCTGTGAGGTGGGACAGCTTTGCCGCTATGTTGGATCAGTCTGTGTTCACATCCTCCATTACGACTGATTGTTTGATTTTGAATTAGTGAGTCTGAACTGTCATTTTTTTTCACTAGGAAAATACAAGGTTTCTCATTAGGTGTAAAATCACATTACTACATTCATTTCCAGCACCTTTTTCCTGAAGTATTTATCTCAATTACCATATATTTTTTCTCATTTTGAGTGATGCCCCCAATTAATATTTCATAAGAATATTTACTTTGGTTTGATGGTTCACATATTCCAGTATCTAGGACAGTGGCTAGCATATAGAAGGAACTTAACAAAAACTATGAATGAATGAGTGAAACATATTAATGTGGATATTTTTTGCATTTATAAATCTTTATTGCCTCTAAATTTTGATAATTGTTTTTTCTTTTTTAATTTTAAAAATTAAAAAAACTAATAAAATAAGTTTAATACATGAAATATAAACTATTAATTATTACCATTAATCTGAAAATTATTATTATTATCATTATGGTTCTGAGGATTGAACCCAGGGTGTTTGCACTGAGCTATATCTCTATATGACTTTCTTGATTTTTTTTTTTTTTTTTTTTAGTTTAGAGAAAGGGTCTCCCTAAGTTCCTAAGTTGCCCAGGCTTGGCTTGAGCTTGTGATCCTCCTGCCTCAGCCTCCTATAGTGCTGGAATTACAGGTGTAAAACACCCTACCTGGCTTTGCATTACAATTATTAATAGTCCTTCTCAAACCTTTATAAGGAAGTTGATATCTTTCTTTCCATGTTAGTGGTGAGGAAACAAGCTCAACGAAGTGCCCCAGGAATATCAGCAGAATAAGGGCTCCTTTCATTACTTTTTGAGTTCAAAATCTGATTTTAAATTTTGTAAATAAACATAAGTGGAGGGCTATCTGAAGCCAGCACCCGAGAGGCCTCAGACAAGTAATTCCACAGTTATACCTAGAACCAAACAGAAGCAGGAAGACGCAGGCCATGGAGCAAGCAAATGCATGGTTTCACTGAAGTTGGATGGAGCCTGGTCCAGAGTTGCTCTGGAGCTGAATGGCAGCACAGCGTTGTCCTCTGTGAGGGTCTGGGATTTGCTGTGGCCACTTGGGTCACCTGTCATCCTCTGTTCACTCTTCTCCTCTCCAAAGAGCACTGACTGTCTCAGACATCTCCTGTGATGCAGCTCCGTTAGCCAAGGACGGCTCCAGGTGGAACATGCAGTTGTCCCTAACTGCAGTAACGCTCACAGGGGACAGGTACAGGAACACAGGCCCTGTCAGGGGCCACAGCACAGCACCAGCAGTCACTGTCCAAAAAAAGCTGGGAAGCCTGTGTCGCACCTTGACTTTCTCCCCACCACCCCCATAATTTACATTTCTCAGTAACTTCCATTGCCTGAGCCTTGAAGGATCAATCTATGTATCACATTCTCACTTTAAGCAACTGCTAAACCAAATAAAATTAACAAAAGGGAGTAAAAAAAAAAAAAAGTGAAAATAGCCCAACTTCATGTCACAGACACCAGTCACAGGGCTTAAGATGTACCCATATTACTATCAGGCCACACCAGAATTATCCCACAACCTCTACTGGACATGCCTGAAGTTCATGTCAGCTCTGTGAAAATCCAGTTTTGTCTTGATGTTTAGACCTTTCCTGAATGTCATCTGGAGTGTGCAAATTCTGCCCAGAACCTATGTAGTAATTGTATTTGCATCTTCTGTGAACTATTCTTCGATAATTCATGCTCCCCGAGGACAGTTGTATGTCATATTAAGTCTCAGAGTCAGAAGTCGATCTTCCAAATCAGCCTGATTCTAGGTTCTGCAGCCAGCAACTCCCAATGACAGCGTTTTTGTTTCCTCTTTATGGAAAACACACTGATTTATATTTACAAATAGCCATTAAATATCTTGTAATGCAGAGCATTTAATTATACAGAGAAGCCTGATCCTAGGAGTCTTAACCCCTTGCAGACCCTTCTGCCACTCATTGCAACACTCATAAATGTCAACCAAAACACAGTTTGTAAGTTAGAAAGTGAGAAGTCAGCACTGGAGACAGTGATATTGGGTGAGCCACAAGGAATTGGCTTTACCTGTGAGCCAGATTTCCCTGTTACAGGGGAGGGGACCTGGGATTTTTCTGATTGGTTGAAAGTAAAGAGACTATGGTTCTCACAAAAATAAATTTACTTTTTCTAAGACCCAATGTTTAGCTTACTGTAAGGACACTGGAGTTATTTATATTTGAAGAATTCAGATGTGAACCTGCATTTGAATTTCCTGATAAAGAATAATAACAGTCATAATAGCCACAAAACATAGCAAGAGCAAAATAAAATCTAATAGCAACAATATAAAGATGAAGAAAAAGGAGGAGGAGATTAAAGTAACCTCAGTAGCAGGAATGAATCCTCTCTTGGAAGACCTGACATACATATACACATACATACATACATACATACCAATAAAAATTAACAAGAAAAAGAAAGGAAGGAGGGGGAGGAAAAGGAAGAGAGAGGAGTGGAGAGGCACAGTAAGAGAAGGAGAACTAAGAGATAAAAATGCATCCTGTACTAGTCAAGTGGCTTTATTGAGACATTTGCATCTGTAAGTCGCTAGTGCACTCTGAGCTCCTCCAACGGTGAAAATAGTCCACTGTGAGTCAGTCAATGTGCTACACACAGCAGACAAACATGCACAAGTAATGAGACTCTTTCTTGCTATTACGGTGCTTAGATTCAATAAAGAAAGGTGAAATATGAAAAATGCCTGTTTTCTTTTGTGTGTGATACACAATAATGACATGTATTTGAGGAAACTCATTGCACTTTGATAATTTTTAATTTCTTCTCCTTCCTCTCACCCTCTTCCTATCTCTAAAAGATATATCCATTTCCTACCATTGCTCCTTTATTTTGCTCTTTAAGAAAAATAGCATGTTATAAAGTGCTACGTTTCCTATTTGAGCCCCTCAGAGGGGAGCAGTGTGAAACCAAGAAGAGAATTCTCTGCGCCGGGGTGTGGGATGCTTTCACAGAGCAAGTGATGGAAGGTAAATCTTGAATCTGGTTTTCTTCTTGCTCATTCGGGTTTTTATTAAACAAAATGGGAGTTGTTGCTGTTTGTTTTGTCTGTTGATCTGTGTTAGAGGGAAGATAAACATGTCCTGTCTAGAGGTAAAGAAAGATGCAGATGAGGCATGACATGGCCAGCACATGGGCAATGGGAGGGTTTGAGGTGGGGAGAGACAATGAAGAGGCTCTGAGGGAAGAAAAGCCTCACCCCTACATCTTGCAGGAGAGAAGGCACCAGAGATCACCTCTCCTCCTGCAGGATGGCAGGGTTTCTGACTGAAAGCAGGTATTCCCAGATCATTCACATGGGCAACAGAAGTGCAATTCTGGGCAACAGTCACAGCATCACTAACTATTGTTTCATGTTTTTGAGCTTGTTAAAAATGTATTATGTAGCTGACTTCATTGCCTAAGAAGGATGTGGACTTCTCCAAATGCAGAATCAACACTTTCATCAGATAAATAAAGTTCCTTGTGTTCACAGCTTATTGTGAGCTCTACAGCAGACACAGTGAAACTTTGTACAAATGGATATCCTACAGATACATCCTACATGAGTTGTCTTTTGAAATGGGACTTATGCATAAATTCATTAAGAATACCTTTGTGGAAAACCACATGATTAGAACAGCTAGAATGAGGAGCATGAAGATAAACAGAACTGGATTCCAATCTCCAGGAAACGCCAGTCCAATGAGAGCAATAAGGAATACAAAAAAAAAAAAAAAAAAAAAAAACCAAAA
>NW_004955496.1:4887333-4892423 GCF_000276665.1 Chinchilla lanigera | reverse complement strand
CCCAATAACTCAATGTGCAGAGAAATGCCAAGAGAATGTAGAAAGCACAACAAGATTCCTGAAGACAAAGAGTGCAGCTTATTGTACATCCTGATAGGAGAAACTGACTACTTATGTGAATTCTGAATAAAAGTTCAGAATTTAGCTATGTGCACAAGAACATGTAGACAGATGGGGAAGTCCAAATGGGCTGTGCCTGACATTGCTATGGCTACCATAACCCAGCATTACACAGAGGAAGCCTGAGACAATTGATAGCTATTTTATTCCAGTTCTAGAGTATGATAGGATTCTTAGATCTGCGAGGTGATAGGGTTGGTCTCTCTGAGGGAGTTTTGTGTTCCAGTCCTCTGTCCTTGAATTCTAGAATGTGGCTGCACATTGTCTTTTCTTCACATGTATCTGTGTCCAAATTTCCTTGTTCTGTGAGAATACAAGTCATAGTGGATTAGGGTCCACACTTATGACCTCATTTGAATGTAATTACCTATGTACAGACCTCTTCTCTAATGTGGTCACATTGTGATGTGCCAGGGGTCAACATGGCAGCATGAATTTGGAAAACACCATGATTAGGAAGTCATTAGCAGAACTGTGGGATGTGAAAGGAATGGTAAATTTTAGTTTGGCAGGATATATAACATAAATGTACATAAGACTATAAACTGCCAGGTTGTCTAGATTGTTGGATATATAACATAAATGTACATAAGACTGTAAACTGCCAGGTTGTCTTGACTATTAAAGTAGGAAGTTTGGATTTTATTCCTGAAGAATACAGGAGTAAGATATGAATCTAAGCAGGGAATCAGCACAGTACATTTGAAATTATCACGCAGTTAGTACTCCAGAAGCTATCTGCTTCACCTTATGATCTTCTTTCACCATCTTCTCATTTTAATTTATGCAACACTAACTTCAAGTAGTTTTTAATCAGGCTTGTGCTACAGGGAGGTAAACTAAGGTCGAAAAACAGTTTCTATAGCTTTTGACTATTAGAGCAGAAAATCTAATTTAAGTCTTGAAAATCTGGCTTCACACTCAATATACTTTTCAATTCAGAAATTTATACAGTTCTCAAATTTCTATTTTTTATATATCTTTAATGTTTCTACTTCAACTTTTGAACATATGGGATAGAATTCTAAGTTTTCTCTCTCTGATAATTTTCATATCTGTTAGATGAAGTACAGTTTCAATTGATCGATTTTTCTCATCATAAGCTAAAACAGCATCAAGCTTGGTGCTTTGATTCTAAAACTTTGTTTCCCACATAGAAGTTATAATGGAAGGTAGAGGAGTAAGGTAGGCAGTAGAATTCTAAAATGTAAACACACTGAAGCCAATTTTCAAAATAACTCAGTTGGTGTAAGGGTGCAAAATGGAAAGAATACAGACATGTGAGCTCTTCCCAGGAAGAGGATGTAAAGCAGGGAGCCATCTCATTTTCTTTGCTAGTGACAGACTTGTAGGACACTGTGAGTCCAGGTAGGCTGAGCCTTCCAAGGAGGGGCTCCTCTGAGTCTTTTTCCTTTGCCCTTCCTGCCTGTCTGAGTGCAGAGAGGTCAGACTGCTGTCCCAGCCTCATTTCCTCATTATGTAGAACAAACCTATCCCTAATGCAGGGGTCACCCAGTACTGCTTGAGTTGCTCTTTAGTGATATCTTCATACCAACAACTTCCTGTCGTTAAAATGCTGCAAATGATTTCAATAGCCCTTCAGTACATACTAGAAACCCATTTATGCGTATGAACCTTAGTGAGGGAGTCATCAGAATAATTTGGTGAGCCTTTTCTTGACACATTGTAAGAACAGACTTGTGAATGGGGAGGAGACCAGGAGATGGAAGGAAGGGGGAGAGTGGGGAGAGGAAGAGGATGTGAAAAGAATTAACATGTGTTATGTACATGTACTGACCCCATACAGTGAATGTACTGCAAACATGTACAATTTTTAAAAAAACAGTAGATTTCATTGACACAGTCATAAGGAATGATACTCTTTTACATTTAAAATAACTTTTAAAAATTGTACTATGTTTTAAACATATCAGGGTATTTGGTCCTTAACATTCTGTAGAATCACATGTATTATTATATAGTTAATTTCTCTACCTTATTTTGGGAAAATATAGTATTTTGTATTTTAGTGTTTCTTGTCTCCATATACCTCTTCCCCAAATTAAAATGTCTACTATATTTCTCATCAGTTATTTTCATGATGAACGGTAAACTTATCTAGATGATTCTGTATACCTCGCTCCCTATATCCCTAAAACCTAGAAATTCTCAAATGAGACCAATTATGTAAGCAGTAATTAACATTTGGAACTGAACTTTATTTTATCTTTCCCCTGGATGCAGTTACACTGAATAAGAACTTAATGTTGTTCAATCATGTCTTTATAAGATCTAATAGCATGTCACATATGAATCACATAAACACACACTGGTATTAATTTGATAGTGCAAATATATGAAATGTGGAAAAACAATTTATTTTGGAAGATATTTGGTTTCCAATTCATAGGATATTAAAAGCAGATTAATTGAATGTCACAGTTATTAGTACTTATAAATGATAGAAATAATGTATCTGGTATTTATTTGATATACTTAATGTTCCTTATGTTAACAGAAAGGATAATTTTAATAAATATTTGTATTTCAAAGATTAAAATGTTCATCCATTTACTTTACCAACTTGACAATGATTCAGGTTCCTTTAGCCATTAATTTTTGTGTGTTCTGTCCAATGAAGAGAATATTCTGGAAGCCCTTGTACTTTTATTTTTTTTTTTTTATTTTTATTTTTTTTTTGGGTTTTTCTCCAGTACCAGGAACCGAACTCACGACCTTGCGCTTGCCAAGCAGGCGCTTTTGCCGCTGAGCTAAATCCCCAGCCCCAACCCCTTGTACTTTTAAAGTATAACAATTTCTTTTAAGAATAATGAAAATTTTGGGTGTCAGTGTATAAATAATACTTGAAATTGAAGAAAGGTATAAATTTTATTCCCAAATGATATTGAATGTCAAAAAATGATTATTTTCCTTCTGGGTTATATATTTTTATATTTTTGGAAGACAGGTTCATTGTGATATATGGACAGAGTAAATGATTCACAGTTTATCTTTTTCTTTTATTATAGCATTTTTTAATGCTCTGCCACAGACAGAGGTGTGTGTTATAAAAGTAATCCTGCCTGTGTTCCCTAAGCAGAAAATAAAGCCCAGCACTCTGCTGGCTTATGGGTTCCTCCTCCTCTACTTGGTCTGTGCTTGAAAATGAAAGATGGGATGGAATGCCCTGGATATAGCATCCATTTCTACTTGTGCCTCCCTCACTGTGAAGATCCTACAGGCACGATATTTCCTTTAGAAACAGGAAATTATTTAGGGTGTATGCAACCTATGATTCCAAGGTTCTGTAAAGGCAAAAAATAATGTTTTAACGCCCCCCTAGACAGCATTCAAAGTGTGAAGCTAATGAAGGGGAAAATAAGTAGCCACGACTTGTAGGTCCTGGGCTGAAAGATGGGGCATAGGCTGGAACTTGCATTTTGCTATTTTAGGTAACAATCTTTCAAACTAATAAAATATATGACAGAAGAATTCACAGGACAGATGTAATTTTATGCCTCCTAAATGATGGATTAGACACAAGAAGGTTGCTAAAGTGTCAATATTTTATAACGCTAAAATATTAATTTGTACTAATTCAGCAAATAATAAAAACAAAAGATTCATTGTCTTTCTTGTAATCAGACTATCTTTGATTACATCCATGTTTTTCCCTCATTCATCTTGCAAATTCAAATAGTTCACACTACTTAAGTTAAACACAAGGTTCCCAGGACCTGAGAGTAAAATCCTAATAGCAAAACAAATTTATTAGAACTGTTTGAAATGGTGTCTGTCCGACGGATTTGGGGACCAGGTTGCGGGGTAGAAGTGTTCCCTGCTGTAACCTTCAGTCCCGAAATGCTACACTTAAGGGGAGCGTAGAAAGCAGGTCAGCCAAGATCAAGGAGCGTTATCAAAGAGCTAGGGAGCAATTAGCCAGCTATCATAAAGAACAAAAAATTTTACGGGAGAAACAGAAGAATGCTGGGGGAGGAGTAGAAAGGGAGTGTATGGCAAAAATATGTCTTCTCAAAGAAATCACCCTGAAAATTAAAAAGTTCTGTAATTGTTGGTGCTTACAAAAATGCAAGTACCTATGGAATGATTCCAAGGCATGTATTTAGGTAGGTAGGAAAATGTAGACTGCTGAGCATGAAAAATATTTTCATAAAAAACAGCTCTGTCCACGTGGCGGTTCTCTTAGGCTCAGTGAGTTCACCGCAGCTCTCAGCCACCAAGCAACTCTGCCGCAGAATCATCCTAAATCAAAGAAGATGTCTGAGCCTTGGGAATTCGCTGCTAGCTTACACAGGTATTTTCTGAGACCACGTGCTTGCTCCTCGGAGCCCCACCGATGCCTAGGCAGGCAGAGCTTCAGCTAGATTCTGTGTTCCTCTGTGTCTTTTTCTGCTTGAGTGAAGAAAAAAATATTTTTTCCAACAAATCCTTTCTCATGTTTCAGGCAGGGGCTTCCATATCATATCTTTGCTGTATGGACTACTACAGATTGTAATTAATATTATCAGTTCCTGGACATGCAAGAATTCAAATTTGACTAGCAGAGGAAAGTGGAGATCTATTTTTTTGCAATAATACCTATAATCAGAAATTCTCTGTTGGAATCCACCAGGGGGCAGGCCCTGTTGGTATGCTCACAGCATGTGCCTCAGAGACAGCAGCCTGGTAGAAGAGCTCCTAGGACCACACCTAAGCCTGTCACTCTTCAATCTGATCTCACCTGTCATAAATCCTGCATCTGAGTCCTATATTGTGTGTCATGTGTACAATGTAAGATCAAATAAGAAAGTGAGTATGGCTCTTAAAAAGAAGTTAGTATCAAAACATTGAATATCGTCCTTAGCCACCCAAATGCTAAGGTATTTTTAAAAAGCAATTAGCATAGGGCTTCTTAGGCTAGTGAATATATATATATATATATATATATATATATATATATATATATATAT
>NW_004955496.1:4886523-4887203 GCF_000276665.1 Chinchilla lanigera | reverse complement strand
TTCAAAGTGATACAGAGTCTCAAGACAAAATAATACAATCGAAAAGTGGTTGTTCCATTACATATGGCTATCCTCAACTACATTGCTCAGACTACCAGATGTAAGAATGAAAGATTGCTTAAATCATTAAAGAGAATAAGAAAATAATTCTTTGATAAAACAGTAGAGATAATACAGTTTCACGAGACAAGATGGTAGGAGTTCAGCATTGTAATTCCAGTGCATATTGTTACCTTCAAATCAGTTGCTCAGACCACCAGACACAAATATGCACAATCGGTCAGAACATAAAAAATTATAATCATTTACTGTTCATATCAGTACACCATCAGACATCAGCAATATAGTTATTGCAGCTATTTGTATATATATTTATATTTTGTGTTCCTTCTTCCTTTTTTTCTTCTTTCCCTTATCCCAGTCATTCCTTCCTTTGAGCAATTTATTCCCTTTCCTATCATCTATTGTACATTTTGAGTGTTACCTAGTCTTTCAGGTTCCTACACCAAGGAGACAATATGGTGTTTACCCATCTGGGTTTGATTTATTTCACTTGTGAGTATGGTTTCTAGTTGCATCCATTTGCCTACAAAAGCCTCGAGATTATCTTTTTTAATAGCTGAGTAATACTCCGTTGTATAAAAATACCGCATCTTTTTTATCCATTCCTCAGTGGATGG
>NW_004955496.1:4805113-4886423 GCF_000276665.1 Chinchilla lanigera | reverse complement strand
TGCTAGTATATGACCTATTTTAGAGAACCTCCCATGTGCAGCTGAGAAGAATGTGTATTCTGATTCTGTTAGGTGGAACACTCTGTACAGCTCTATTAAGTCCATATGTTCACATGTTTGGATAAGTTCTGTGATTTCTTTCCCATTTTTTTGTCTAGTTGATCTATCTCTTTGTGACAATGGTGTGCTAAAGTCCCTTGCTATAATTGTGTTGCTATTTATTTCATTGTTCATGTCTGTTAGAATTTGTCTTATATAATTGAGTGCTCCTATATTTGGTGCATAGATGTTTATGATTGTTATCTCCTCCTCTTGAAGCTTCCCCTTCACAAGTATGTAGTGACCTTCTTTATCTCTTTTGATTGTTCTTGTTTGAAGTTCACATTGTCTGCAAACAGAATGGCTACAGCCACTTTTTTCTGGGTTCCTGTTTCTGGAGTATTGTTTTACAAAATTTAATTTTCAGTCTTTGAATTTTCTTTTGAGTTAAATGTATTTCTTGTATACACCATATATTTGGGTTTTGTTTTCTAATCCATTCTGCAAGTCTGCTTCTCTTGGTTGGTGCATTGAGACCATTTACACTGATGGTTACAAATGGTAAGTACTGGCTTATCTTTGTCATGCTATTCTGCTGTTGGATCCTCCTTTTTCCCTATGTTTAATTGCTTGCTTTGCTTGTTAATTCCTTTCTGTTGTTGTTGTTGGAGTTGAGGTCTGCTTTGTCTCTTTCTGTTATATCTTTTAGTACTCTTTGTAGGATTGGTTTGGCACTCAAGAATTTCTTCAGTTGTTCTTTATCATGAAAATATTTTATTTCTCCATTAAATTTGAAAGATAGCTTTGCAGAGTACATCAATCTGGGTTGGAAGTTGTTTTCCTTCAGTATCTGAAATACTTCACTCCAAGCTCTTCTTACCTTGATCGTTTGTCTTGAGAAGTCTGCTGTGATTCTGATAGGCTTTCTTTTGTAGGTGATCAGTTTCTTTTCTCTAACAGCTTTTAATATTCTGAGCTTTTGTTAAGTTTCTGAGATCTTGATAACCATATGTCTAAGTGTAGATTTATTTCAGTTATGATTAACTGGAGTTCTATATGCTTCACTTATCTGGATGTCTGATTATCTTACCATGCCTGGGAAATTTTCTGCTATTATTTCTGCAAATAGTCTTTTTATGTCATTCGTGTTGACATCTGTTGTTTCTTTAATACCTGTTAGCCTGACATTGTTTTTCTTTGCCTCATCTTCCAGTTGTTCAATGGTTATTTCCTGGTTCCTTGTTTTTAAGAGATCCCTCCTTTCACATTCATTAGTGGCAGTGCTGTCTTCTAGGTCTGAAAGTCTATCTTCAGCTTCATTCAGGCGGTTTTGTAAGCTTTTAATGAAATTTTTAATTTCCTGGGTATCTGCTTGCATCTGCTTCATACCTTCTAGTTCTTTTCTATATTGTTCCCTGAAGGTTTCATTGAGTTGTCTATGCTCTTCTATTTTCTTGTCTATGTCATCTTTGGATATGCTGAACATTTCTTTCATTATTGCTGTTATTTCTTTTCTCACCTGAGACATTTTTTCTGATCTGATGTCTTCTATGGTCTGATGGAGTTGTTACTTTAGTTCAGTTGCTATCATTTCAGAAATTTCAGGTGTATGATTTCCAGGCTCTTCTGTGTTGATTTATTCTGGACTTGTTTTGGGTGGTGTAGAGGTCTGGGATTGCATTTTTCTCCTTTGTTTTGTCATTTTTGAAGATCCAGAGGCTTCCTGGAGTATAGTGTCACTCTCCTGATTGTGTGTGAGTGGCAGGGAGAGAGTCTGCAGATCCACAGTGCTCAGTACAGCCCTTGTAGGGTCCCAGATGCTCCTGAACTTTCTTCCATTCAATTGGCTCCCAGGTGTGTGTGGGAAGGGTGGGGGAAGCTTGCCAGAGTTCCTGGGACTGTCTGGGGTTTGGCTCAGCTTTCACAAGTGTGGAGGGGATGAAGGTTGTGTTCAGTCAGGCTTCAGATATTGCCCAGGACAGAGCCTACCTCCCCCACTGGAAGGGGAGGGTGAGGGTGGACTCCCCAAGGCTGCTGACTCTGTCCAGGTTTCAGCTGAACTCCCAGTGAAAGGGTGCAAGTTGTTCTGGCAGTGACCACCAAGGCCCCAGAAGTTGTCCAGGGCTCCACATGCCTCACACACTAGTAGGGGTGGCACTACAGTGACTTACCAGGGTTTCTAAAGGTGTCTGGTGTTCAGCCCAGCACCCTCATACACACTATGGGTGTTGCCAGTAGCCACTGAGACCCCAGAGGGTGCCCAGGGTTCTCCCTGCCTTGCACACTGGTCAGGGAGGCACTGCTGTGCCTCACCAAGTTTCCTGAAGATGTCCAGGGGCCCAGGGACTTAGCTCAGTGGCACAGTGCCTGCCTGGCAAGCACAAGGTCATGAGTTAGATTCCTGGTACCGGAAGAAAAACAAAAAACAAAACAAAACAAAACAAAAACCCAAACCTGAAGATGTCCAGGATTCAGCCCCACTGCTGTCTGGGTTTCTGCCTGGTTCCGAGCTTGTGTGTGGGGCCAGTAGCAGCTCAGAATTCCTGAAGCCCTCTGAGGTGCAGCTTAGCTCAGACAGAAACTTCTTTTTGAAAATTTTTTTATTTCAAAGATAAAAGAATGAAAACACATTAACAAACACATAAATTTATAAGATAACCAAAAATACAAGCAATACAGAATTTCAGACAAGGTGATAGGGAATTAACAATGGTTGTTGCAGACTTCTTAAATGAAGGTTGTCATAAAGAGAACAGTGAATATTCCTGATGCCACTAACTGTTTTCTATTTGGAAGTGGCTAATTTGACAAATTCTACTGGAATAAATTACTAAAGAAGTAAGAGGGTAGTGGGAAGAATTGTAGATCATGCCATTGTAGGAAATTGGAAAGTCAAAGCAGAAGCAAGGCAAATTGTTCCTTATTGAAATGCATTAATGGTGTTCCCATACTTTACACTCTGGTTTACTTTAGCATAATGAGCCACATTATACAATTGTATCCAAACTAAATTTTCACCTCTGAAATACAATAGCAATGGATAAAACCCAATTTTTCATCAAGAAGCTGAGAAGATCTTTGAAATGTATTCTTAGTCAAGACTGCAATTCCTATGTTGTCAAAAATTCTCCTTTGCTAAATGTATAAATACATCACAAAAATTTCTAGAAAGCCAGTGAAAAAATTTGGAGAGGAGGGGATGGAGGACTGTCTGAGAGTTTCTTTAAGTTAACACAAGTTGAAACAGTGCCATCTCATATAATCAATGTCTGATAAATCTTTATGGACAAGCAGAAAAAGGTACCATTGCCATATAATCATATAACTTCTGCCTATTTTATGTACTAAGTAATAATTGCATTTATCATATATATGAGTTACAAGAAATTTAGCCTGATGTCAAACTGCATATTTCTCATTCTGAAATGCTATTGACCTTCAGTTGGTTACCATAGGATAATAAGAGTAAACAAGCTTATATGTCTTAGAAACTCTGTAAGAAATCACATTTTTCCTATTATTAAAATTAATGAATCTTGTATTTCTCCCAGAACACCTTCCTCAAGAATTATTTTATAACATAAGTTAAGCAAATGTAGTAAGGTATCCTAAAATACCTTGACTTAAACAAGGAAAATGTTATTTACTGTCTGATGAAACTCTTCAAGCAGGAGCATTAGGGATATCGCAGAACTCCCTTGTTCCTTTTGTCTGTCTTTTTGCAGGCTGTTTCCTAATCAGCTTGGATGGCGTTAATCAGTACCTACCTTATAGCCTACGGGAAGGAGAAAAGAAGAAAAATGTTTATATGTTCCTTTTATTTTAATGGCATAATTTAGAGGTTGTGTCCTTCAATTCCACTTGTATCCTATTGACCAGAATTGGTTATGTGATCCTATTTGGAAAAATGGAGACTAGAAAGATCACAACTGGAGGCAAGGCCCTTGGTTATAATGTCTATGTAGAAGGGAAGATAAATGAGCATCAGCAAACACAATTAGCAATCATTGTCAGCACAGTTCTCAAAGACTGATGGTATAGAAATATTAAACCAGACATGAGTACCTTTACTTTAGCAATTAGAGACTTTTCATAAGATTATTTATAATCTCAAACTTTTTCCCAATAATACCTGGTCTTGCCAAATCAATGACTATGTTTTCTTGATTTTAAACCCCAAATTGGCTGTGCTTACCAAGTGTTTGCTGCTGTATTTCTAAAGTTTTCTTTATATATTTCTAGATCTCTCTAATTTGACTTCATAGCTTTGTTTTCCTTCAATTTTTTCCAACAAGTTATAGTTTACATCCTTTTTATGATACTGGGAGTCTGAAACCAGTTTAATGACCAAATATCAAGGATTAATTAGGATCCAATGATTATAATGGAGAAATAGATGCACATCCTCACATGTATTTCCAAGACCAGACAATGTTTCAACATGAATTGTTTTAAAATTTCATTATAAGTGAACTAAATCAGGCACAGAAGAACAAATTCTGAATGACTCTATTTATATGTGGGGTCTAAAAGAGTTGGACTCAGAAACAGAATAGAATTAGTGGTTATCAGAGCCTGAGTGGTTACTATATGTGTCAAAGCTTACAGATATCAGTAAGAATGGAGGATTAAATTTTTGAGATCTGTTGCATAGCATGGATGATGGTAGTTACCAATATTGTATTATATTTCAAAATTGCAAAGAGAATAAATTTCAATTTTTCTCATCACAAAAATAAATATTTGAGGTAATGATGTATTAGCTATATTAAAACACTCTATGATTAATGATTAATTTAATGATTCCATGATGAGTATACTTTTGTAGCCCAAAACTATATACAATTAAAATGTACTGATTGATAAATTTTTTCAAAGAAAAATGTACTAGTACTATTTAAACTATTACAAAGCATAGAAAAATAAAGTTAACTGAAGTAGATGCCAGGCTTCCTTCAGAAGTTCTGCATGCATATCTTCCTCCATCTTTAAAGTCTTAGACACATTGCCTCAAACATAGCTGATGTTTAATAAAATCTTAATAGCCAGAAAGTCATTGCTCCTGTGAATAACTCATTCATAATTCTTACATTCTTTATAAAGCCTAAATGGAAATGCCTTCTTTTCAAGTTTTATGGAAGCTGTACACTGTTGGTGTTGATGAAGGATAGGGGGATGTTCTAGTAGGCTTGTAAGCTGACTTCTCTACATTAGATCTTTCTACAGATCACTGAGCAATCACCCCAAAAAAGTGATGTGGAATTAGATCACTACTTGAAGTCCAAAAATTATCATTCATGTGTTAGATTGTCAAACATTATTTTGAAAAGATAAATATGTTTGCCATTTTTATCAATGACAAATTTGTAATTAACTTGTATAAACCAAAGCATAAAAGAAAACCTAAATCAAGCAGGTATGGTGGTGCATGCTGGGAATCCCAGCACTTAGGAGGCTGAGACAGGAGGATTGAGGATCATTGCAAGTTTGAGGCCAGCCTGGGCTACAAAGTGAGTTCAAGGCCAGCCTGAACTGCATAGCAAGAACTAGTCTCAAAAACAACAAAAACACCAATAACAAAACCAAAAATAACCCCCCTAAATCAAAAGTAGGCTATTTGTTGTAGAAAGAATTGAAAGTGTATTTCCTGTATGAAGTCCTGTTGGGACACCCATGTGCATACCATGTTACTAGTCACTACTCTGTAAAGAAATAGGTGATCCCAAAAAGCATGATTTACGGTACCTGAGTGTCAGAACATTCCACCACTTTATCAAAAACCACCAGGCAGGCCATCACTCTGAAACCAATCTTCCTTTCAATTATTTTCTTTACCACTCTGCCTGCTTTGATTTTCATTTTGGCACTAGAGTCTTCTGTTTAGTAGTTTAAAGTGTGTAGCATTCCTTGGTAACTTAAAACTAATCTCCTATTTGTCTTAACTTGACTTTCTTATTACTTTTAAAAACACTTTTCATGATTTACATTATTGTTCTATTATGACAACAATATCACAGGAAACCATGCAAATTTATGGATTATCCTTTCTTTGGAAATAAATCATGTAAGACACAACAGTTTCAATAAAGAGGCTAACACTGAATAAATAAAGACAATATAGCATTAGGACTTCAATATTCTGATTATGACTTCAATATTCTGATTATGACCTCACATTATTTTACCTATCAAAAACCTCCATTTTCCATATCCTTATAAGTAAAATACTTATTCAGCATTTACTCTCAATATTTGCATATTTACTTGTCTAAAAATTCTGTGCAGGTATAGTTTAAACTCCATCAATCTCCTTTGGAGTCCTGCTTTCCATCCCTTGTGAATTAAGACAATTCAAGTATAACCTAATTACACAGTTAGTGATGTCTAAAGTACCAGATTACAAAGCGTGAATTTATTGGTATATGATATGTTCTGCTCTTTATTTCCTTTTCTTTTGTATGTCTTCACATATTCTTTCACTTTTCATGATCAGGATACGTAGTCATATTTTCCTGTAGGCACTAAGAATAGCAAATACCCCCTTAAAAAAGCCTGAAAATGTATTTCCAGTGCCCATTTCCTAAAGTCTTTTCCTCCACTACCTTGTACTAAAGGATCTTGTTGGTCTTTTTTTTATTTTTTGGTTTTTCTCCGGTACCAGGAACCAAACTCACAACCTTGCGCTTGCCAGGCAGGCGCTTTGCCTCTGAGCTAAATCCCCAGCCTATTTTCGTTTTTTTTTTTTTCTCCGAATGAAGCAACACAGTTTTGTTTTTAGACTTAATGCTCAAGTGTTCTAGAATTTTGGAGCCAATTAAAGAGTGTGGAGGGAAAGCATCCAGCTTTATTTATTTGTTTTTTATTTTTTTGGTTTTTCGCCGGTACCGGGAATGAAACTCAGGACCTTGCGCTTCCCAGGGAAGCGCTGGGCCGCTGAGCTAAATCCCCAGCTCCGGATCTTGTTGGTCTTGCTGATTCCCTGAGATCAAGGAACAAGGAGAACTAATCTCTGACTGAAAGTAACAGGCAAGGAGGTTCCTCCCTGGCATCACGGGACCCCAGCAGGAGGCAGGTAGGGCTGTGGCATCCTGCAGCCACCTCCCCTGAAGCAGAACGTGTTTACTTATGTGAACACATGTCCAACGTGCAGAATGCGGCCATGAGCAACTGGCTAGTGTGGCAGAAAATGAATGTATTTCACTCCATTGAAGCCAAGAAAGGTTTGGCACCTCTGTAATATAAATTGGTGTCCATTAGCACCTCACAGTTCTTGGGAATTTCATATCCAGTGAATCATCTTTTAGTTCACATAGGAAAGAGAGAATTTCATAATTGCCTGTGGTCATTCACAGGAGATATTAAGGGTACTAATGACTACACGCATAGGTGAAGAAAACCCATTTTTCACCCTTGCAGATATTTGTTTACCTAATGTGATGTTTTAAAGATGTTTATGTAACATTCATGTTATAGCAGAAAATTATTCTGCAGTTGGTCTCATCTTTACCTCCGTCCGCCCACAATTATATCCCTAAGTATTTTTTCCGGGTTTCTATATAATTATTTATAAAGCTGTCAATATTTTTCTACCATATTTTCAGTGAAGAGTTAGTGCAATTCAAAGGACATAAAGTATACTATACAATATTTATTATATTGCTGCAGGAAGTAATATTACCCATTTTCTAACTATTTTATGTGTATAACAGAATCCTCAGAACAATGGAACACTCCAAAGCCATATTTTTATTTCCTGTGGTTATCCAAGAATTGCTGGGTGTTCTCTCACTTCAAATATAAATAAACAAATACTTTTCATTTTGGAATGGGCCATTTCCCAGGCCTATAGGTAAGATTACAAATATTTTGTCATAACATTTTAAAAATTAGTATGCATATTTACGTATATTCCCTTTCCAATCTAAAAAAATGTATGTTATATTTACCCTGGGGTGTTTCTAAGACGATAAGCAAGAAGCTCTATCCTCTCCTTTATTCTGTTCTTTTTCTGAATATTTTATTTATTTATTTGTTTAGAGACTGCTATCTCAGAATCTTTGGGGCAATGCTATTTATTCTTTGCAGATAGCATGGGATTAAACTAAATCCTTTCCTTTTAACCTTTCTGAGTCATTGTCAACTGTCTATGGAAGCCATTCATTGTGGCACCATCAGAATCAAATATGGCTCATTTGCCTTTGACAGAATTGGGTTGTTTTGGAAAGCTACTGTCATTGCTTTTCAAAACTGGTATATTTATCATATACTCACTAGTATGTTGTTGAGTGTAATTTCCACAATCCATCTTTCTTAGCCATTTAATTTTTGTTTCTTATAATCTCTCAGTGATCCTCTACAATACATTTGAGTTGTAACACATAAATTCTATTTTTACAAATAGGCAATCTTCTACATTGCTTTACACATAAGTTGTCTGGGTTCAATATTTTAATATTTTATCTTTTATGTTTAGCTATATGTTCATTTTCATAATATTCCCTTTGCACTACAATTTGTTCTTTTCCATTCTCTTATGAATTAAGATTTATACTCACATTAATTTTATGAAGTCTGCATCTAAAATTTAAGATTCATCTTCATGGTTGATATGTTGGGACTGCAAAAATCTCTTAAACTATAGAAATAATTTTAAATTTCTTCCCAACTACCCACTTTTCTATATGAAGAGACATTTAGATATTTGTTATTATTTTATTGCAATATATAGACAAATTTAAAGTCATGTAAGACTCTGCTATTCTGGAGAGAGTGCAAACCTTTTTCCTAAAATAGAACTAAAATTGACACAAAATTAAGCAAGAATTTCTAGTCCATGGCTCTGGAAATTAGCAAAAGGTTAAGACAACTGGAGATGTTTTCATATTTGAAATGCTGCTGGACTTTGGGAATCTGTGCAGTCCTGGCCTAGGGCAGATCTTTCTTCCAGCTCACTGTGGTATTTATGTTAGGACTTGAAAGTTGAGAAGACGGACTAAAGTTGTGTTTGGAGTGTTACTAGCATTACTGATTAAAGACATTTCTTGAAGACCAAGGAACGAGCAAGAACCAATTGCTTGGTTTTGTTAGTCTGAGATAGCAGATGTTTTTCAATTATATGTTTTGCTGAGGTTATACATGCATCTAGCTGATGGGAAAGTACCTAAAATATATTTAAGCAGTGCTAGTTCACCTTGTGACCACATGCATATGCATAAGACATTTGGAAGAGGGTACAGGGGAGGTTAAATTTGCATCACTTAAAAATGATCCTAACATTTATGGTCCTTGTCACCTACATGTAGATCATGCTGCAAATGAGAAGAACACCTAGCAATCCTTGGGTAACCACAGGAGCATCTCCTAGAAAGCCAAGTTAAAAAATAAAGAAGGAACAAACAAAAGAGAAATCTGAGTACAGATATGAGTGGTCATTTACCATAAAGGAGGTAACTGTCACAGATTGCATCCACTCAATGCACAAAACCAAAAAGAAGGAAACAAAACCAAATGTGGTAACTACCTTCAGGAGCAAAACATGAAAATCTACAGTTGCTACTATGCATTATTTAAAATTTCTCATTTATCATGAAAATTTGTGTGAGAGAACTAAATGGAATCTATGACCTTGTCAGGAAAACATCAATAGAAATTATCCCTAAATACTCATCAGTGGTGGAGTTAGCAAGAAACAAATTTCAAGTGAGCTATTTTATTTATTTATTTACTTATTTATTTTTGGTATCAAGAATCAAACTTGAGACCTTGAGTTTGCCAGGCAGGCATTTGTGCAGCTGAGCTATATCCCTGGGCCCAAAGTGAGCTATTTTAAACATATTCAGAGAAATAAAAAAGATCATGATAAAATTAAAGAAAATTATAATTATAATGAATCAATGAATAAATTCTCCACCTGAATATAGAAGTTATACAAAATGATCAAGTAATTCTAAGTCAAAGGATACAGTAATTACAATTTAAAAGGCACTAAAGAAGCTCAAGAACATATTCTAGAAGGCAGAATAATCAGAAAATAAATACTAGCCAAAGATTTCACAAATTTGATGATAAATAATCATCAATAAATCTCAATAGGACAAATACAAACATAGTTATTCCTAGGTACATTACAATCTATGTTTTAAGAGCTAAAAAAGAATGAAGTTTTGAAAGCAGCAAGAGGAAAATGAGTCATCTTATATAAGAAGACAAAAATTTTAGCAATAGCTGATTTTCCATAAGGATTAGTGAAGTCTGGAAGGCATTAGGTGACATTAAAATGGTAAAAGATGAATAAAATGAAAAATGAAAATGAACTGCTAGGAACTGAATATCTAAAAACTATTCTAATATAAGGCAAAATAAAGGCATTGTAGGGATGTAAAGACTGGGGAATTTTATTGCTAGCAGGTTTGCCTTACAGTAAATACAGGAGGAGGTACCTCCAGCTGGAAGAGGAACTGATGGTAATTAGAACCCATAAAGGAAGCGAAGACTATCATAAGTAACTGCAGGGCAATATAAAATTTCTCTAAAATACACTACTTATTTTTGCAAAAATTTAAAAAGACATCCAACTGTATCAAGTAATATAGTAACAATTCATTGTGTTTATAATGTGTATATTTCTAACATACAACCGTAGTGGTGCAAAGGAAGAGAAGGGAATGTATGTAGCAAAGTACCTATATTTTGTCAAAATTCAGTAATATTAATCCAAAGTAGAGGGTATTAAATTCCAGTGCATATGTGATACTGAGAGCAACTACTAAGAACAACAAAGCATGGAAAAATCAAGTGAAGAACTGAAATGAAGTACAGAAATATTTGTTAGCACTAGAGATACTCAGAAATAGAGAAACAGAAAAGGATATGTATTACACAGAAAAGAAATAATGAAGAGGTGAATAAAAATACAACTATATGAAGAATACATCAAATGTAAATAGCCTAACAACTAATCAAAACACAAAATTATAAACTATAAAAAGACAAGAATTTCAACTATTATTTTCAATATATATAATATAAATCAGATCCATAATAAAATTAAATTGCTTATATCAATATGAGACAAAATAAACAATGGGTTAATAAACTTATTAGGACAAGGAGGGGTCTCATGCAATGAAATATTTAGCAAGATATAGCATGTGGTACCTGGGTTTATGAATTTAATTTGTTTTATGATTTGGGCGATGATGGCTCCAGTTTTGTTTATGTGGGGAAAATGGCTGTGGTCGTGTTTGTCACTCCATGCAGAATTTGCAAATGGAAGCAAAATGTGCTGATTTATATATTGGAAAAAATGTGTATACTCCAAAAATATATTTTTCCAAAATATATATATTTCCATAAGCATATATCCATATATTTCCATAGATATATTTTATATTCATATATATTCATATATATATATATATATATTCCAAAATTCTATGAAATAAGAACTCATAAGACCAAAGGGAGTAAAACATTAAACAATTATATTTGGAAATTGCAACACTCCTCTCTCAACAACTGACAAATTAGACAGAAAATTAGCAACAGTTATTAGACTTGACCTTTCCAAACCATTCCCAGCCTATGGGAGAGACAATTTTTTCAAGCCCACATATTGCATACCTTAGAAAACATACCACATTTGAGCATAAAAATCTATTCCCCCAGTACAATAGCAATTATCAAAGAAGAAATACAATATCTAGTACTTAAGAGAATGTGGAAAAAATAGAACCATCCTGCTTTGATGTTGGAATTCTGAAATGACAAATTTGTTTTGAGAAACTTGAGGTAGTTTCTTAACAAGTTACGCTTACATGACTCAATAATTTTCTTAGGAAATTCAGAAAAGGAATATCCTCCTAGGAATAGGGGCATATGTTCTCCCAAGTGTACACATATTAATATTTATAGATATGCTATTTAGAGAACACAGATATGTAAAGAATCTAAATGTCCATTAATTGGAGAATGGAGAAATAAATTATGGTCTGTCCACAAAGTAGAATACAATTCAGTCATGAAAAAGAATAGTTCACTATCACATGGTACAGCAAAATGAATTTGAAATATATTAAAAATGAAAGAGAGTAAAAAGCACACATTATATAATTCTCATGTAAGAAAAGCTCAAAAAGTGTAAATTCATACAAAGAGAAAGCAAATGATAAGCTACTTGTCTGAGGGGGTCAAGTAACAGAAAATTAACAAATATTCTAAAAATAGATTGGCAGCATTGACTAAAATAACTGAACACTTAGAATTTGTAAATTCAATGTATGTAAATTTACAAGAAACATTTTTTAAAAGTCACACAATAAAAACTCTGCATTATGGTTGCACGTCTAAGGCAAGGGTTTACCATACTGTAGAAATTTTCATCACCTTGGATACAAGATTGGAAAACAGTTGTGCATATTAATATAATTTTGTGCACTTAACTTTTACATAATTATATTTCTATGTGTTAGCCCACTTAACAATATCTCCCATTCCATTCATGTGGTGCACAAATGATGAGATTTAATTCTGCTGAGGTGGGATGGTATCCATTGTTTATACATACCACACTTTCTTTACCCATCAGTTGTTTCCATTTCAAGCCTATTATGAATAGCGCTGCCATGAATATGGGAATTTATTCAAATTCCTGATTTCCTTTGAATATATACTCGAGAGTACAGTTGTTGGATCACATGGTAGTTCTGTTTTTCATTTTTCAAGGACCTGGATACAATTTTCCCCTATTGTTGTAATAATGCATATTGCAGGTATCCCTCATTTAATGACTTGCTAGTTTAACAACTGTTCAGAGTTAGCATAGTGGTGTACTGTTCAGACCCCCAGCTCATAATTACAACCTGCATTTTCATTTAGAGGCAGGAAGGTGTGCGGCAGTGCAGTCTTGTGGTGGCTTTTACAGTACTTCAATTTTTACTGCTTGTATGGTACAGTACAATATTGCAATTTTACAATGTGATACATTAAAGTACTGCATATAAGTTATGCAAATAAAAGCAAAGTCATCACGGTGGAGTTTGCTTTGATCATTTATTTGTTCTGAATATTGTAATGGGCAATATACAACCCTCATTTGAGAACTGATTCATTTATCGACCCCTGGAAAGAGCAGAACAAGGTTGTTAAACAACGTCTGTACTAGCAACAGTATCTAAGGTTCCCTTTTTTCCATATGCTCACCAGTATTTTCTATCTTTCTTCTCTTTGATAATAACCATTCTTAAAAGAGGTGAGGTTATAGTTCATTGTGGTTTTGATTTGCATTTCCCTGATGATTAATAATATTGAACAGTTTTCATTTAGTCGTTTGTGATTTGTATGTTTGCTTTGGGAATATCTATTGCAGCAACTTTTTGTCATTAATAATTATTTTTTCCTTTGTTTAAGGTAGATTTTAGATTCACATAAAAATTGAGCAAAAAGCTCAGAATGGGTATATGACTCTCCATACCTATATAGTTTTTTTTTTTTTGTGACTAACATCTTGCACTAATGTGGTGTACTTGTGGTTACTGATGACTTTATTGACAATATTATTAACTTACATCCTTAGTATAAATTAAGGTTCACTCTGTGTTACGCAGTTCTGTATGGTTTGACCAATGGATAACACTACACTATCATGCAGCTTTTATCCTGGGTCCCACCTGTTAGCATGTCCACCATCCTGTGATTTTGTGGTAACCAGAGATCTTTTTGCTCTTTTCACAATTTTGCCTATTCAAGAGTATCATGTCCTTGAACTTATAAGTCTCTTTTTCAAATTGTATTTTTTTCCTTCACTTTGCAATATGCATCCAAGTTTCTTCCAAGTTTTTTCATGGCTTGTGGTTCATTTCTTTTTATTACTGAATACTAATCCATTGTTTGTATGCACTACACTTTGTTTTTTCATTTGACTATTAAAGAATTCTTGGTTTATTCTAAATTGGAGCAATTATGAATATAGCTGCTATAAATGCGTTCACAGTTTCATATTTGTGTGGACGCAAGCTTCCAACTTGTTTGGGTAAATATAATGCAATGTGGTGGCTGGGTCATATGGCAAGAATGAGCTTCACTATGTAAGAAAAACGACTGTCTTCACAGGCTGTACCACCTCAGATTCCCACCATGGACAAATGAGCATTTCTGTTGCTCGACGCCCTCCCGAGCACTTGTTGTGGCTGGTTTTTTTTTTTTTTTTTTTTGGTTTTTCTCCGGTACTGGGAATCGAACTCACGACCTTGCACTTGCCAGGCAGGCGCTTTTGCCGCTGAGCTAAATCCCCAGCCCCTGTCCCTGGTTTGGAGTTTAGCCTTTCTAACACATATGTGGTGCTTCTTTTAAAATTTCCCTAATAACCTGCAACCTGAGTATCCCTTCAAATTGCTTGTCATCTATATATTATATTTGGCAAGACTACTGAGTTTTAAAACTAATGTTGTTTTCCTGCAAAGAAATTCATAATCTTTTCAAAAGGTTAAAGACCTGAACTTTGTTTTTTACATTATTTTGTAAAACATTATTCCCTTAAAATATTACAAAAATTAGTATGGAGCGAACTAATCTAGAAGTGCATATTTTCAAACACAATTGTTTTGCACTCTAAAACAATATAATTACTCTGTAATAAAGATAAAGACTAATGTCATCAATAGTTTCCTATAATAAGGCTGCATAGTACTTTTGAGATTTAGGAAAAATGTTATCAAATTGATATATTCCCACTGACCCTACAAAAGGAGTAACCATCTAGCTTTTGTGTGATGGAAGCAATCAGGTCAGTCAGAGCAGATCCTCACAACATAAGATACTGCTGAAAACATACAACTGTTAATTATGCCACTACCTCTCAACATCTGATTTCTGAGCTCTTCAAATTCTATAATAACCCAAAATTGTTATGATATAATCAGTAACTCATTACAAAGTGATCTTAAGTTATTTTCACAGTATTAACTCTGGGGATTATCAATGATAAGCGTATAACTGTGAAAGATAATAATGAATGCCAGCAGACGTTTGTTTCATGGAGTAACCTGGGACCATGCTATTATTGTCACTGAGCTAAAAGATTAACCATCGCTTCAATGTTTATAGATACTTTTGCTTGTTTTTGTGTTTGTTTTATAAATACTTTTATATTAAACCACATGCCAATTGGAAAACATTTTCTTCATAAAGATATCAGTGTATGTGTTTTTACATGTCTTTTTATTAGCAAATTATTTCTCAGTATTT
This sequence comes from Chinchilla lanigera, assembly GCF_000276665.1. Lineage (NCBI taxonomy): Eukaryota > Metazoa > Chordata > Mammalia > Rodentia > Chinchillidae > Chinchilla > Chinchilla lanigera. The sequence continues at coordinate 4,871,141 of NW_004955496.1, read as the reverse complement.
ACTCATACTAGTGAGATGTAATTATTTAATTTAAAACAAAACATGATAATTTTTTCATCTTGAGGAAAAGTCTCTTAGGAAAGTAGAAACCATCCATTTTAGGTTTACCAAACTTATAATAACATTAAATATAAATCAAAATAATGAAGACACCTAAAAATGATGATTCTTCCTTTCTTAAATCCATAGCACCTGATTTACACATCTGTATTCAACAGGTGTGTTAATCTTTAATTTAATGCCTGTATGCTTTAATTAAGTACATTTATCTTTTACCTTGTATGAAGGAGAATAGCTTGTGGACAGTTTTTGTATCACAAAACAAATCTTGATATTGTTCCTTTTTATTTTCTATAGTATCACATCTGTGGTGAAAAACCATTGTTTTAGAAAACTTTTATTTTTTCCTTCAGTTTTTCTTTTGTAAATATTATTTTATTTTATTTGCATTTTGTTGTGCTATTGAAAAAATGAGAGGAGACTTAAACATGCAGAAGTAATGTAAGGATATAAAAATGTATTTTAGTGTTGATCTGTATTTAGGAGCATAACCTGGAAAGAATTACAGAGAAATGTTTCTCTTTGTTTAAATTGCTTTTTTATTTTCATCTTGTTTTATTTATTTTCTTGCTTATTTGCTTAGGGTTTAGGTAGAATGGAGTTTCTTTTGCTCCTACAATTTGGTGGCTAAGTGAAATCTACTGAAATTACTTAGTTATTTTACTTCTTTGGCTTCATTTATTTCTGTGTTAAATAAATTTAAATAACAATCTTGCCAATTTCACTAAAGATTTTTGGTTTTACATAAACACACATTTTCGACCATAGATGCTAGTATTCTTAAGCACATGATATAGTACCTTACTTCTTCTTTTTGAGTGTTGCTGATAATCTCTGAGGTAGAGTTTCAACGGTGAGATGAAGGGAAATATTCAGCTTTGCTCATGCTGCTTGGCAGTTTCAGCTCTGCATGTCATGTGAATAAAAATATGCAAAATATTTTAAATTCCGTTTAAATTATTTTAGTGAAAGTAGATTTATATGGTTAAGGAGTACAGCTTAGGACTGTTATTTATAAAATGTAAGATCAATTTTTCATGCCTATATCTTGTAATATGAGCAACTACTTTGAAGATAACAATACACGATGTATTAATCATTGTTACTCTCCTACTACCTTGTTTTGCAAATTTATGCCGTTGTTTTTTATTGTTTAGTTTTTTCTTTAAAATAAAACAGAACTTTAAAATAAAACAACTTTAAAATAAAACAGAACTTTAAAATGAATATTTTAAAGAATAAAGGATTCATACATAAAGATGAGATTTATCATGACACTAACAGTAATAATTAGGCATATTTGAAAGGAAGGAACTCCTTCAAGTGAAAAAAATGGATATATATGTGGACATCTATATACAAATTGTGATTGACTTCTAACTGCATATGTGTTTACCCTCAGCTTTACTGCAGTATGCTGATAAATAAAAAGTTTGTATATTCAAGATATGTATTGTATTATTTCAATATACATTAAGAAATGATTGCAATAATCAAGCTAACTAATATATTCATCTCTTAACATAGTTACCATTTTGCATGTCTATGTGTGGTACTAAGACAAGATCTATGGCATTAGCAAATTTTCAGTCTATAATATTTTACTACTATCTGCAGTCACTGTGAAATGCATTAGAACTTTAGACAGACAACTTACAACTGAACATTAGTACCCTTTGCCTAAGGTACCCCATCTACCTCCAGCCTCGGGCAACCACTCTCTATCTCTTTGAGTTCAGTTTCTTAAGATTCCATGTAGAAGTTATATCCTACAGCATTCATCTTTCCATGTCTGGTTTATTTCACTTAGCATGATGTCCTCTAGTTTCAGTATTTTAAAATCTGAATATATTTCCTCTAGTGCTAAAGATAATCCTCCTTATAAAAGTTTTAAAAATTATGCAGTTAAAAATTATTACTTTTCCATTTGAATGTTCTTCCAGTTTTAATTTTATATATCTAAATTTAAATTATTTGTGAAGTTTCCCAAAGGACATAGCAATTTTTAATACAAACTTCTCTTGTTACTGTTAGGGTGTTATCACAGAATAATGGAAATATCTTAAAGATGAATATTATTTTAGACTTTTATATTTTTTTGACCTGAAGTAAATGTCATTGTTAATTTTTTTTAAGATGAATTATTATATTCCACAGTTGGGTAAAACTGGAGGATATATTGGTGTCAGCATCTCTTAAAGTAAATTTACCAATTACTTGACACATAATACAGACTGGGATAGATTTTCCTTTGTCATTCAATCCTCCATTTAAAGTTTTCTGTTTTCCCCTTAAATCATTCTCCCATCTAATTGTAGCATTGCTTGGCATTGATGATAAACTAAGAGGTGTTGGATAGACCATACATTTCTTTTCTGAAAAAAAAAACTCAACTTAGGGAGGATAAAGGCTAAATGCCCTGGGGAAAGTCCTCACTTTGAAACTTCAAGTTGAAAACAATACAGGGAACAGGAGCCAGTTGAGACAGTCTTTCTGAACATCTATTTTCAAGGTTATAGGCAGAAAGCTAAGGGAAAATAATACTAAATCATGCCACATTTACTCTTCTCCAATTTTAATTTAGAAGAAATTGCTGGAGCCCATATGAAGAAGAGGTGCAGTAGTCTACTGTAAAAATGTTCGTATGGAGACTATTTCAGTGTCAGATCTGAAATTTAGGGGTATAAAAAGCAGTGTAAGTTTTAATTCTTAAAACATTCTGAGGAACTGCACAACATAATGATAACAGTCACCATAGAAAGCAATATAAAACATTCAAATTACAAGTTGTATTAACAATTATTTTGGATTGGGATACTTCATCTGCTGGTTTTGAGTTTCTTCACTCACCATAAGAGAAAAAAGTACTTTATATGCAAATCGTTGGAATTGTATGATGTAAAATATGTGTAATGTTCTAGATGTTACCTGGACAACAGTAGGAGATGCATGAAAAAATTTATGTGCTTCCTTCTTTTCTCAACAAAATTTAATAACAATCGAGACAGTAAAAACATGAAATATAGTGAGACTTTAAATTAAATGATATTGAAAGGATGTCTCAGTAGAAGAAAGACCAAAGTAATTAAAAAAATCTTATCTGCACATGTAATAATAAATCTTTGTCCCTGGTCCAATTCTCAGTACCCCTCCAAGGGTCATAGAGGAAGGATAGGGGCTTGGGGGTGTAGCTCAGTGCTTGCTTGTCATCCTCTGTACCAGTTGGACCTGAGTTCAATTCGCAGTACTAAATAAATAAATAAATAAATAGTGTGAGGAAGAATAAGGTGGCGTTAGAAGCATCCAGCATTTTCCAGGGCCCCACAACTTGGAATTGAGGTGGCTGGCAAGCAGAGGCTCAGGGAGATGGGTGCAGAGGTGAATACACTGGAGTTCATCACTGGGGAGAGATTTGGAAAGAGCCTGAGACTCAGGTTATTGTTACAGAAAGCCAGCAGGAGCCCCTGTGCTCTGAGCTTGCAGCAACCAAGGCTGTGTGGTGGCCCAGCAGAGAGGAGAGGGAAGAAGCAGATGGAAAGAGAGAGATATGGAGAACACCAGGGGCAGGAGCAGCTCCACATCTGAAAGGCAGTCTGCCTCTGACTTCTCCGGAGCTACAGACCACGTCGCTCCTTAAGAAGAGCGGAGCACTTTCTGAACACGGAAGTGAGGTGCTGTGGCAGGGAGCCACCCTGAGAAGGACATACCTGAGCTATATACTTCGGGGGAAAAAAACTCCCACATTTTCCTTCCCCAGGAAATCCCAACAAATATTGACATGGTTTTCTGGCTAGTGTCTACCTGATGCCAAAGAGGCCCAGAAGAATGCCATGAGCAGCCTTATTGAAGATTGTAAGTCATGAAATTTGGCTCAGTGGTAAGGGAGTGAGTGGGGCTTGAAAGCCCTTTGGAACTGGCTACTGTGGCTGCAGGCAAGACCTAGTAGATGTGCACAGCTGCACGGGGGACTGGTCCAAGAAGAGACATGGTCATGTCCAGTGTGTTGCCCTGGGAATGAGCCCCTTCCACTCAGGGCAGGAGTGGGTTTCCCAAAGGTGAAGAGGCTCCAGTGGAGCTCTCAGGATCAGCTCACCCCTGGGAGTTTTCCAAATAAATGTGTTCAGAGCAAACTCCAAGGAATAATACTTCTTAAACTGTGTAACCTTCTACTTAGTGAGCAGGAAGGTAAGCATTACTGCAACTAGCTCTGGTCCCAAATTACTCACAGCTGTGTGTGCAGGATCAAAGGACAAAGGGGTGAAGTATTGCCAGCCTTTTTCTCCCTAAAGGGTAGAAACCAAGGAAGGCATGGAGATAAGTGCAGGCTGGCATGGATACAGAATGTCTGCTATGTCCATGTTGACCCCTAAGAGGAGAGATTTCTTCTGTCTTTCATTAAGATTTTTTTAATTTGGTAAATAGTTTTTGTATTTTATTTTCAAATTATTTTTTTCTTTTTTCTATAGTTTATTTGATTTTCCTTCTTATAGTCAAATACTTTTTATTTTCCTACTTTTTTATTTTTAATTTTAGGTTGTGTTTTATTCCCTGGGTATCTGTGTTTTGCTGTGTGTGTGTGTGTGTGGGTACTGGGATCAAATCTAGGGTACTCTACCACTAAGTTATGTTCCCAGACCTTTTTTGTATGTGTTGTTTGAAGTGGAGTCGTTCTGAGTGGCCCAATGTGACCCTGATTTCACAGTCCTCCTGTCAGTCTCCTTGGTGCTGGCAATGCAGATATGCACAACCATGCTCAGCACTTTTAAACTTTTATTATTTCTAATTTTAATTTATTGCATTTTTCTTCACTTTCCCTGACAGGATCTCACTATGTGTCCTTGGGTGGGCTTAGTGTCACTATGTCACCCAGGTTGACCCTGAACTCTGATTCTCCCCTCAGCCTACAGAGTGCTGAGATTATAGGCGTGGGTCACCATGCTCAGCGTTGCAGTGAACCTTGCCTTGTGCACAACCCAGCTCCACTCAAACTTCAGTAAACATTTTAACTCAAAGAAAAGGGGAGATAAAAGCCTCAGTCAAATGCCAGGACTGAAGTAGTCATAGTTGGGGTGAATGAAGACCTGTGCTTCTAGACCTACAGCAACAGCAGTGGAAAAACAACATAAAGCCTGTGGATGCCCTAAGCACAGGGAGGCCTCAGCAATAATTATGCCCACAGCCTTTCAGAACACATATTGTTAACCAGATTAGAGGAGTAGTGTGGAGAGTGAACTCCATAACTCAACACAATTACTTGAGACAACAGAAAAACCCCACTCTTGTAAATGCTACAGAGAAAGCAGGATCCACAATGCACACTGTTAAAATACATCAGTACCCAAAGAAATGAAAAGGAAACTGTTATGAAACCCACTTGGAAATATACTCAATATCCACAGCTGTATCATGCCACAATGTACGTGATATCTCAGGTTACATTGTCAAAGAAGGCTGCTCCCTAAAAAGCTGTTATATAAAAGTAGAAGAAATATCCCACCCAGATCTCAATATAGTAATTAAGGAAAGAAAAATAAAACAATGTAACCTGACTCCTCCAAAGGTTCAGAATTTGCTAACAACTAACTCTAAAGATACTGATGAACTGCTGGATAAAAAGTTTAAAAGTATGCTTTTGAAAAACTAATACATTCCATGAGAATGCAGGAAAGTAACAATGAATAAATAAAGACAATGAAGTATATAAATGAAAAATTCAATTCTATAAGGAGAAAGAAAGATTTTGAAAAAGAACCAAAGAAATTTTGGAAATGAAGTTTTCAATAAGTCAGATGAAAAATTTTGTAGAAAGCATCAAAATATGCTAGACCAAGCAGAAGACAATCTCAGGGCTTGGAGATTATATGAATCATTACATTCAGACAACATTAAAGAAGAAAATTATTAACAACACATGCAAAACCAATGATATAAAACTAAAACACAAATTTATGAGTTTTTAGAATAAAAGGAGACTCGGGTACAGAATATATCTTTAAACATAGAAAATCTATTTAATGAGATAACAGAAAATTTGAAGTAATATGAGATAATAGAAAATTATGAGTGATACAAACATCCAAATGCAGGAGGTATTTAGAACCCCAAAGAGAAATGACCAGGTAAGAATATCCACAGGTCACAGTATAGATAAAATGTAAGGAGTACAGAGCAAAGGAAATAATATGGAAAATTGCCCACCATTTTTAATGGCAAACCCTCCAAATAACTGCAAACATCTTGACAGAAACTATAAAGACCAGGAGGGGATGGAATAACATATTTCAATCTCTCATAGAAAATAACTGACATTCTAGTTACTATTTACTGTAAGATTTTCCAAGACAAACATAAACTCTAAAAATTCATGGCCAGTACATTAGGATTACAGAAAGTGTTTAAAAGAGCAGTACACTCAGAACAGAAAAAGTAGAGAAGCAAATGAATATTGCTAAAAAAAATGAAACATCAGAGAAAACAACTCAATTATAAGGATTAGTGCATACCTTCCAGTAGTAACCATGAATGTAAATTGTCAAGTTTTCCAATTAAAGGACATGGGCTACCAGACTGGGTTAAAAAATAAAACTCAATGAATATGTTGCCCACAAAAAACACGTGCAGAGACATAGAAAGCAAAAAGATGGAAAATTATTCTTCCTACAAAAGAAGGTGCAGTTATACTCACATCAGCACAATACACTGCAAGTAAAAATTAATTTGAAGAAAAAATAGAATCTCACTACATATTGGCAAAAGGAACAGTTTACCAAGAAGATATAATTGTACATCCATTGAATATCAGTTGTTAAGCTGTAGATTTAAAATGATCCCCAAGTCTTCATGCACTTGGATGGTTATTGGACTGTTGGGATGTTATAGCTGACTTGTTGTTGGGAGATGTGGTCTGGCTGGATGAAGTGAGTCACTGTGGATGTGACCTGGAAGGATTTATCTCTATTCCTGGCTCCTCCCTTGAGTCTGCTTCCAGGCTGCCATGAAGTGATCGGTTTTCCTCATCTGTGCCCCTCTGCCATTCTGGCTAGTTTTGGAACCAACCAACCATGTACTGAAACCTCTACAAAGTATAAGCCAAAATAAACCTTCTTTTAGTTGTGGGTGACAGATACTTTGTTCTAGGGATGAAGAAAAATTACTAAGACATTAGTACACACCCAGTTTCATAAAATAAACACTATTTTAATCACGGAAAGATCTAAAAAAGAGTAACAATGAGAATGTACCACTCTTATATAGATCATACAGAACAACAATAACAGATCAACAAATAAACATCAGATTTAAACTGCATTATAGATCAAAAGGATTTAACAGATGTCTATAGAATATTCTATTCAACAATTACAGAATGTGCAATATTTTTAGTAGCTCATGGAGCATGCATCCAAAGAGACCACATTTTAGACCACAAAGGTCTTAACAAAAAAATTTGAAATAATCTCATACATATTATGAGATCAAAATAGAGTGAAACTAAAAGCCATCAACAAGGGAATTTACAGAAACTGTTGAAATACATGGGGATTGAATTACACACCTTTGAATGATCAATGTGTCATTAAAGAAACCAAGAGGAAATTTTAAAATTCCTAAGATCAAATTAAAGAGGAAACAGCATACCATATATATGTAGGGTACAGAAGAGGTAGTTTTGAGAAAGAAGTTCATAGCTGAAAGTGCATAAATTAAAATATTTAGAAGAAATAACCCAATGATGCATCTGAAGTACTTTAAAAAACAAGAACAGAGGAAACAGGAAAGTAATAGAAGAAAAGAACTAGTGAAGGTCAGAAATATAATCAATGAAATAGACTAAAACAACAACAGAAAGGATCAATAAAACAGAGTTGCTTCTTTAAAAAGATGAACAAGATTGACAAACAGATAAACTAATCAAAAAAAGGTAGAGAAATTATTAAGATTAGGAGGAAAGGAGGGACATTACAACAGATACTACAGATATTCCTTGTTTAATGACCTACCTCTTTAAAGACTATTCAGACTTACGACCTGCATCCAGACTTTCAACACAGGAAAATGAGCAGCAGTGTGGCCTTTTGGTGACTTCTTCTATAGTACATATCATAACTTTTGCTGATTGTACTGTACAGTACTTTAGTTTATGTTCTGTTATACATTAGAGTAATGAATGTAAGAGTTATGCAATTAGTAAAGTCATCAAGTTGGAGTTTCCTTTATTTTTTGTTCTGAATATTGCAATGTGCATTCTATATACAATTCCTCATTTAGCAAGCAATTCATTTTATGACTTAGTTACAGGAATGGAACTTGGTCATTAAACAAGGAATATCTGTACAGAAATCCAGAAACTCATTGGGAAATGAAAACTTATAGTACAATAAATTTGAAAAGCCTATAAGAAATGGATACATTTTTGGACACATATGACTACAGAAAAGATCAAAGAAGGCTAAACAAAACCCAAACAAAATCAATATAAAGCACCTAATTTAAACCATAAAAAAAATGTTTGGACTTTTATGGATGCAGAGCAGTTACAGAAGACAAAGAAATAAGAGCAATGCAAATAGGAAAGGAAGAATCAAATTATCTGTATTTTCAGATGATGCAATCCTTTACTTACAAGACCCTACAAACTCCATCAGAAGACTACTAAGACTTGATAAACAAATTTAGCAACAATGATTGGAAACAAAATATACAAAAATCAAAAGACTTTTTATATATCCATAACAAATCTGCTGAGGAAAATAATCAGACAAACAAATTTCATTTACAATAGCTTCAAAAAATGTAATACCTACCAAAAAGGTAAGCAAGAAGATGAAATACCTCTACAGTGCAAGCTGCTGAACTAAAGAAAGAAATTGAAGACATTAAAAGATGAAAAGACTTCCCATGCTTGGATTGGTATAATTTATATTTGTTAAATTGTGGTGATGTGTGCATACCCATGTTTATAGCATCACAACTCACAATAGGTAAGTCTTGGAAACAGTCTATATGTCCATCAACAGATGAACAGATAAAAAAAAATGTAGTTATACATAATGGAGTACTCCTCTGCCAAAAAAGGGATTAACTTGAGTCATTTGTAGGAAATTGACGCACTTGCGACTATAATGTTAAGTGATGTAACTCACACACACAAGGTTAAATATTATATGATTTCTCTTAAATAAGAAACTCAATATAAATAAAGTAAAAAATAAAAGACAGATAATAGGGAAAAAAAGAAAAAAACATATTGTAATTCAGCGTAGACAGTGTATCCGAAAGGGTACCTGGACTTACTACAATTGTTTTAAATGTTTTATATGTTCCTATTAGTCTGGTTTTTAAACTGTATATGTGCTAATTAACTTTGTAAGGTCTTAAGAGATAAATAAGTGAATCTGATGCTGGAAAAATAGAAGGAAGTTGGGGAGGGAAAGAAGGAAATTGAAATGTGTTCTGTACCTGTACCAATTCCCTACAGTACTAGTAAAAGTTTCAAAAAGCCATTTTTCCAAAAGTAATAGAGAGATTCAATGCAGTCTATCAAAATTGCAGTGGCATTCTTCAAATAACTAAGAAACACAATCCCAAAATTCACGCGGAAACACAAAAGATCCAGAATAGCCAAAGCAATCTTGATCTAAAAGACCAATCTTGGTGGTATCAAAATACTAGATTTAAAAATATACTATATAGCCATAGTAACAAAGACAGCATAATACTGGCACGAAAATATATACATAAACCAGTGGAATAGAATAGAGGGCACAGAAATAAATCTACACAACTATAGGCATTTGGAAAAAAGACAGCCTCTTTATCAAATGGTGCTGAGAAAACTGGATATCCTTGAATAGAAAATTGAAATCAAATCCCCATTTCTCACCATGTATAAAAATCAATTCAAAATAAATCAAAGACCAGTTTATATGACCTGCAACTTTGAACCTGGTGGAGGAAAACACAGGGGAAACATGTCAAGTCACAGGCACAGACAAAGCCTTCTTGAGTAGGATTCTAGTAGCACAAGAAATAATAGGAAGAACTGACAAATGGGATTATGTCAAATTAAAAAAACTGTACAGCTAAGGAAACAACAGAGTGAAGCAACAGCCTACAAAATGTGAGAAAATCTTTGCCTATTAGAAGATTATTATCTAAATATATAAAGTATTCAAAAAAGTAACACCATCGAACAAATAACACAGTGAATAACTGGTCTAACGATTTCAACAAATACTTCTCAAAAGAAGAAACACAAATGGCAAGAAGTATATGAAAAAATACTCAATATCTTTAACCATTTACAGAAGTGCAAAACAAAACTACACTTAAATTTCACCTCACACAATTTAGAAGGACTATTACAAAAAAATCCATAAAAGCAAAAACTGCAAGTGAAAATACAGGGAAAATAGAATCCTTTGGGTTTTTAAAAATCTTTTTTAATAATAGCCAATTTAATGGGAAGGAAATGGTTTTTCTCTGTGGTTTGGATTTGCATTTCACTGATGGCTAACAATGTTGAACATTTATCGACGTATTCATTCACCACTTGTTCTGAGAAGTGTTTGCTCTTACCATTTCCTCATTTTTAATGGGATTACCTGTGTTATCCTTTCTTTGCTTTTTTTGTTGTTGCTTACACATTTTGGATACTAACCCCCTGTCTGATGAATCCTTAGCAAATATCTCCCCACAACCTGTATGTTGTCTCTTCACTTTTGTTGATTGTTTCATTTGCTTTGGTTTTAGCTTAATGTAGTTTGTTAGTTTTTTTTTGTTTTATTACCTATGCTTTGAAATAGGACAGATACTACACTTGATCTTAGCCAAAAGACCAAGAAGCAATACCTATGCTTTGAGGTCCTATCCAGAAAAATCACTGCCTGTGCCAATGTCTCAAAGTGATTCTCCACTGTAGAAATCAGTATGGAGATTCCTCTAAAACTAGTACTAGAAGTCCCATTTGACCCAGTTATTCCCCTTCTGGGTACCTTCCTGGAAGAATGAAAAACATCACACCACAGCAATATATGTGCACCCATGTTTATAGCAGCACAATTTGTAATAGCTATATCTTGGAAACCACTCAAATTCCCATCAAAGAATGGATAAAGAAGATGTGTATTTTTGTACAATGGAATACTACTCAACCAGAAAGAAGGGTAAACTTGAGACTAAATGGATGCAACTTGAGGCCATACTGATAAATGAAATAAATCAGACTGACATATATAAACAACATACTGTCACCCTGGTATGAGAAACTGAAAGAGTAAATAAGGTCTACATGTACAATAGATGTTATGAAATGGGAAGAAATTGTTCAAAAGAAAAGGAGCTAGGATGACAGAAAGGGGAAAGGAAGGAAGAGAAAAGAAAAAAAAACATAAAAGCAGGTGTACTAATAGTTTTTCTTAGTTCATTGAAAAGAAAGGTTTGTGCTAATATCATCTGGAGAAATTTTTATGCCCATGTCTCGTACACTGAGCAACTACTTTAAAGATAGCAATACTTAATGTATTAACTATTGTTATTCTATTATTTTCATTATAAAATATTATTTTACTTTTTTCCATAAAATAAAAAAAGAAAAAATAAAGTAAATGATAGGTAATATTAAAAAACAAACAAACAAAAACCCCTTGCTTCTCCTGTTTTCTTCTAGCAGATTTGGATCTTCCATTTAAGTCTTCGATCTATTGTGAGCACCTCACTTCCAATGATTATCATGGAAAGTAATTTACATGTTCCTGGTAATGCAAGTTTACAAATAAATTTGGATAACTATTACTTTGAAGCAATCCATTTCTACCATTTCAGTGTTATTGAAGTTATAGTTTCCAAGTGTCTGAAAACAGGGGAATAAGTTCTAATACTATTATTTCCAAACAGATATTTTGTACATATCAACCTAAAGATTCTCGTAAAAATTTTTCTAAAAAGACTTAACTCTCATTATGAATCAATTTCATGTAAGTCTGAGTTTAATTTTAAGTATAAATTATTTCGTGGCATTTTAATGTCTCCCTGACATTTCTTGCAACATTTGGAGCATGTGCAGCACACCCAAAATGGTATGTAGTTTACTTATAATTCAAAAAACTCCTTCCTCATTCTGTTGTTATATCTTAATTGCAAAACTAATTGAAATTATTTTACAGTTAATAATTAGTTCATTTGAAGTTTCATGTGAAGATAATGCTCTTTTCCATCTTATATATATATTCTCTAAATTTAATTTCTATTTCTAAGCCTTTGGATATTATTTTGCCATGTTTAACAGTTTTCAAAATAGATTCTAAATGCTCTGAAAAATTCTAATAAATGCTTGCATATATTATTGCTCTATCCTTATATGAGCTTTTACTTTCTAATAATTTATTGGCAATTTATTGTCTCTATATATCTGTCTTGTGATCAGTCAAACGAGTTAATATTTGCACAGCAAATCCCAGCATAGGCTTCAGGGAGAGATGGGAAAGTCTGTGCCCTATGCTGGGCTCTCTTTGTTCATGGTGGCTGTGGCTCCTTTTCCAGCTGCTACCTTCATCATTGCTCATGCCAAGTAGGGCCAGGCTTTTGTGTGGACTCCTTAGCGTCTCAGTTCCTCAGGCTGCACTAGAGAAGCACTTGCAAGGTAGCGGTGCTCATCGCTCGTGCTATCTTCCACTGAATCGTCACTGCTACATGTGAGCTCCATTGTGTTGGACTTCACTTGAAAAAAGTCAAAAATTTTATCAAGAATCTCAAGATAACAGCAGCAGAGGACTAAATCAAGGAGGGATTCTTGTGATAACTGGTCTCTGTGTGCCTACACTGACCTCACACCCATAAAATCAATTCCACATACATCATGATATTTTTATAATATTATGGGAGGATTATAAACAGATGGTAGATGATTTGTTGCTAACATGACTTGTTTTCAAATTCTCATTAATTTAACTGTAACTAAGTACAGAAATAAAACTTAAAAATGCCAGTGGAAGTTAAGAATAATAGGAAATTATATAAGAATATTCTGAGAGGGGCTGGGAATTTAGCTCAGCGGCACAGCACCTGCCTGGCAAGCATTAAGTAATGAGTTTGATTCCTGATAAAAAAAGAATATTCTGAGATAATGGAAAAGTGGTGAGAATTTTTCTTAAAGTTGCTGGAAGTGAGACTTAAATAAAAATTATGCAGTTGCTTTCTCTAGCTTACATATGTGGTTTATGTCAAAGAGGAGATCATTGAGTATAAAGTTTCTGTTAAGTTGGTCTTCTTGAATTCTTCAGTGTTGTGTTGTAGAATAAATGGTAACCCCTCCACTGGGTGTGGTTTTAACAAAGACAAATATAATAAAGAGGAAAATGAACAATGATGAGATAGCTCTTATCACTGAACTTTTGTTATGTAACAAGCAGGGTTTTAAACATGGTATGTGTATTAAGTCAACGGTGCTATATTTCAAGTTCAGGATTTCTTTGTTATTCTAAATTCACTGAGTATACAGATAAGCAAAGGAGGAGACTTGAATAAACTTTATAACATTATGTTACATTAAAAATAACAAAGATAATATATAATTTAGTATAAGGGCATCTATATTCATTACACACAAATGTCCTATCACTCTTTGGTCAGAAGCCCTAAGAACCGTGGCAGCCCAGTGGTAACTAGCACAACAAGCCCCTACATCTTGGTTTCTAAATATCATTCTGCAATAAAAGGAGCAAGAATTTTAGGAAGAAATGGCTGATCCTAAGACTGAGGCAAGGTGTCTCAGCTTGGAGCACCTTGCAATACCTGAAATTAAGAGTGCTAAAATAAACATTAAAGAATTAAAAGAAACAACAACAACAACAAAAGCTAATGATGAGGCAGGTCAAGGGTTGAGGACACAAATGGGTAAGAAAAAGAACCTCCAAATAATAAACCTGGAACACAATAAATATTAGTGGGTTATTAGCCAAAGTACAAAATATGACAAAGTCTAAAGGAAATGTATATGAGTTCATGCTGATACAAGTTAATGAATAGCAAATAAGAAGATAGAAAAAAATCTTTCTTATGGAGTAATTCCAAGTAATTTATTTATTTATTAGCCAGTCTAGGAGTTTGAGCTTAATTTGTTTCCATGTCTCTTCAGTATGAACAACTTACTTCAAAATAAAACAGCAAGGAAAGCAGGGAAAGTGACTTAACAGTGGATAATTCTTGCAAACAGGGCCTGGCCAAGAGCATGGTAAGTCTCCTTGATAGTGTTCATGTTTGATGTAGTGTGATGAGACTGACATCTGTGGTTTTATTCCTGAAACTCATAGCCCAATGTAAGCATAAGAAATACAGCAGAAAAATTCACATTGAGAGACAGTCAAAAAATGTCAAGCCAGTACTCTCAAAGTATCAAGATTTTGATAAAGAAGGAAACACTGAAGGCACGTTGCAGGTCACAGGACTGTGGAAGGAACAGAGAACAGTAATGGAAAAATTTGTGAAATCCAAGTAAAATCTAGCATTTACTTCCTAGAAAAGCATCAGCGTTGGTGTTTTAAGTTTCACCAAGCAGCCTGTGGTCATGTAATATACAATTAATAGGAGAAACACAGCAAGGGATATACAAGGATTTTATGCTCTCTTTATAAAGCATTCTAAATAAAAATTATCCAAAATAAAAATGATATTTTAAAAAATCATGATATTTTAAAAAATCACTGAATATATCAAACAGATTTATTTATGTGGATTATATCTATTGAAATTTTCCATATTATATATGCAATTAAAGTGTATTTAAAATACAATTTAAAAAGAAAGTGTATTTATCAATTCACTTGCACATAATGACAAAAACTTACTGTATTTTATCACAAAAACATTTTATTAAAAACTTATAGTTTACAAAATTTAAATAACAAAGGTAATTTTAATTTATGTGCATTTTTACTGGTCATTTTAATATCTATCTCAGCATCAGTCTTAACATCATGCAGCTAGATTGTTCTGTTAGCTTATACAGTCAATTTTTCATATAATTACATGATATATAATCTTTGGAAAATTCCATTTTATTTTTGTAAATCAGTTGTCACGACAATATACTGATATTTTTAAGAAAATAATCTTTTCTTCTGGATCTCCCAAAATAGTTTCAAATATGCCAGAATTTTCTAGATCACGTTTTAAAATCTCTAGCGTTAATTTAATCTTCACTTTTGGATAACAAATTTTCCCTCTGTCTTTATTGCTCTCCCTTCTTATTTTCTTTCATCTCCCTTTCTTTTTCTTTCTTTCCTTTTTTCCTCTTTCTTTCTTTTTGTTTACTTATAGTATTTCCCTTATGCTGTCAGTCAAACCCTATACTAATTTAATCTCATTTTTATATCAATAATGAGAAATATGAAAACACACATAAATAGGTATCATGCAAAAATAAAACAAAACACAGTGCAAGAGAAGTTGCTGTGCTTGAAACATTGATTTTAGTGGGTACAAAACCTACTTCATGAACTTAATGCGATTACGAAAATGACCTCATCAATTATAATCCACACAACAAAAGATGGAATTAGATAAGGTGAAATGTCATTAACCAGAGATACTCACCAATGTGAATAAAGATACACTGGGTATTATGGAAAGACCTGGTTTTCTCCACATACATCTAATACTCCAGTAAGAAAAAAGTTATTCTCTGTTATAGTCTTTTGATATTTCATTATTGTCTGTGCAAAGTGGCCAAGACCTCTTTTAGAAATGACAAAGTAAAGTCTTAAAAAAGAGAAAAGTTGGTTTAGAGTGTTTTAAAAATTTTTAAAGAGATGCCATAGATATAAATACTGAGAAAATAACTTAAAGAACCAGTATGTTATTATATTTCAAAAGTAATAAAAAATCAGATTAAAATATTGCTTGAGTGAAGATTTCTTGTAATTGTGCTACTGTAGTAAAAAAAATTACACAAAATTACATATATCACAGCAATATTTTGAATATGATTGATATGTAAAGAAAATCACTCAAGGATTTAAAATATTTATTGACATTTACTAAGCTATGAAAAAAAGGCTTCTCTTAGAATCCATATAAAATTGATTCCATATAAAATCATATTTGCATATTTACTAAAAATATCAAAAAGGAATTATTGAGGAGGGCAGGGTATATTTCTCAAGGAATTATTGTGATTGTAAAATGCTACATTCAATGAAATTGTCACTAACAAACAAATCTTATCAAAAAAAATTTCTAGATAGTGAAACACAGAATATAGACTCTTGTATTACTTTTTCTCAATGAAATAACAGAGACTAAATCCTAGCCTAGACCTGTTTAACAAAAATTAAGTGAGAGGTATTTTATAGAATAGGAATATTTGGTGATGGCTAATTCTAGTTAACTACCAAGATATAATTCAAATACCTGTTGCAGCTCTAATTATAAAATTAAATTTAAAAGTCTGGAGAAATTTTTTAGATGCTGTTTTATCTCTTAAATTATATTAATCGAATTATAATTATAATCTTGATTTATTTTTCCAGAACAAACTAAGAAAGTCTGAAAATTCAGGAATAGCTGAGTATTAAATATTCCTTTTTAATAATGGGAAGGTAGGAAAATTTAAATTTACTTTCTAAAATACAAAAGAAGAAAAAACACAAAATGTATCTCATGTGACAAAATTATTAAAAAGACAAAGTAATGAGTTAAAAAGATTAAAACAGGAATCAAAGTAGTACTAGAAAATCTTTTAGATATTTTTAGTAATTAGTTCAATCACTATTTTTCAATCGCCATAATGAACCATGTATTTTATGGGATTTTCTTGTTTAAAAAAAGGAAAAGAAAATATCCTTATTGTCTGGGAGCATTAATTCTAGGAACAGAATAGAAAATTGGATACAAATAAGTTGTTTGATGTTTTAAACAAATACACTCATTTAGATCATAGCAAAATTAGGGATATAATGCTTATAAAAATGTCATTACATTAACCCAAAATGTTCCTGCCGTGTTTCTGCTAACTCTTTTATTTCCCTGGAACTGTTGGTGGTTTAAACATTGCCACGCATGTTAGGTTGGGTTGAACAGTGTTCCCTGCTCTCCTCAAGTTCATGTGTGCCTGAATCCTGTGAATGTGACCTAATTTCAATGCAAGTTCTTTGCAGATATAATAAAGTTTAAAATGAGGTCATTTTTGAGAAGGATGGCCTCTAAATCCAACACAATAAGAAGAAGGAAATATGGACTTAGGAACACACACACACACACACACACACACACACACACATGCACACTGAAATCATGTGCACAAAGAGACAGCAATTGGAAGGGTGACACTTCACAGTACACTTATGATGCTCACTCTACCCGATCTAAGGACATGGAGTGGATTGCTCACTGTACTTTCGTGGGGAGCATGCTCTTGCTCATGTCATGGTTCTTGACTGCTAGGCTCCAGAACTGGGGGAGAATAAATTCCTTTTATTAACTGTCTGTTCTGTGACACTTTGCCATAACAGCTCTAAGAAACAATACACTAGTGATGGTGAAACTTTTAGAGATGAATGCCAAACTACAACCCCAAGCCCACTTACTGTTTACAAAGTGCCAACATTACAGTTAAACCTGAATGTTGAGGTTTTAGTTTAAAAAGATAACTCATACATTAACATCTTTTGTCTTAGAAAAACAAATGACATACATGCCATATGTTCTCCACCACTGAAATATACTTATATAATTTAAAAGGAAACCATAATGAATGATAAAATGAGTATGTCAAAATACAATAAAATTTGAATTCTTCCCATAACGACCATTATACTGCTTCTTAAGAAATAAAAATACCTTACAAATACATCATCTGGCATCACCTCTTTACTAATTTCCTTTATCTATGATTAGTGTTAGATAAAAGATAATCCTATATGGTAAGTAAAGATCTAGTTAACTTCACTCATTCCCAAATTCATTTTTGAAATATCTGAGGACAAAATTTCCCCCAAGTCTTCTCACTATTGATCTATCAAGGTTTATCCCTGTTCCTTAGGAATTTACTGGCTCAGGATTCCATAGTAAATATCACAATAGTTTCACCCTCAATACCTATCTCAGGAATAACATAGAATAGTAACTCTGTCTGCGTAAGCATATAAACATGATGTATAATATACAAATATACAGCATACATAATATATGCGTATATAATGTATAAGTATATAATATTTAAAAGCACACTAATATCAGTTAGCCAAATACACATGTTCACCAGCTGGACTAAAACTAGAACTTGTGTCTCAAGCAGCCTGTTTTAGTAGTCATTGAGGTGTAGCATTTAACTTAGAATCCCAACCAGCACAATCTGGGTCAAACAAGAACACTGCCTTCCCTGTCTTCTGATGGTCACCAACCGCACAGGGAAAGCAGAAGTCTCTGAGTCTCCTCAATCTTTCTCGCCATAGAAGGAAATGGTTAGCATAGAGCTGTTTGCTGAAGCAAACAACATGTTTCAGTAGGTTTAGACAAGGCAGCGGCTATTACAAAATAAGCACAGAGCTTAGAACGATGCCATAGGCTTAGCTTCCTCATGGAGAAGCCTGAAGAGGCAAGGAGAAAATGAAGAGACATTAAAGAAGGCAAATCCAGGAACATGCTAAAATATTCACAGTTTTGTGTGCAGACAGTTTTAGTCGGATTAAAAGGAGAATTACCCTTAGCGTGTTTTTAAAAAAATGTGCCAAAAGACTTCCTAGTTATGAGATGATTTGGCCAGAGAAGTTGTGTAAAATTATGTTTTCTAAAAAAAAAATTCTTCTGAATATTGGTATAACAAAATATTCTGTTATATAAAAGGAGGTCACTGTGATTTCCTTTGGAAGTGTGTGTCATGTCATAAACCTTTGAGTTTACCTGAATGGCTTTCCTCATTTTAGAGACTGTGTAGTCATGTGTTTTACAAGGTGTAATCTGGTGCTTCTCAGCTTTGTGTCCTTTGCAGTCCAAGTCAGGTTTTTACCACTGAAAGCAACTGTTTCTCAGGATCACTGAACCCACTTTCAATAATGCTAGCCCTTGCATATGGGCAGTTTTAGTTATCAGAGCTCCTGTATAATTTTAAAATATCAAACCACAAAGCTCATGGTTTAATTATGTACAGGTAAAATCTTGATCTTAATATCGAGATACTAGCACAGAACACAGTGGGTAGATCAATGAATTGCTTTGAAATTTATTTATAGCCTTGGATGTAAAATTTATACAAATGCTATCTGGTCAAAATTACCCTGAAAACTCCCATCCTAATACTCCTGAAAATGCTTTTTCTAAACTCCCCAACAATAAAATATATGTTGAAAAAGGACCCTTCTTTTGTAAGGATAGCAGAAAATTATATTAAAATGGATGATAAACACAAATAAAGCTGCTTGAAATGCAACCACTCAAAGTGAGATTTCTTTTCCAAAATATGTGCCTCAAATAAAAAATCTGTACAAAATTGCGCAGCAATTCTGCCACTTTTTGTATTGACGAAAAAGATGAAAAAAGAAGGAAACCATCATACCTGGAGCATAGCAATGGTAAGAAATGGGGGAAAATCTAGGATAATTGCAAAAAAATATCTGGCTGGTGATTCCAAGAATTATTTTAGAAAACTCTCCATGTCATAATACCTACAAAACTCAGAGTGACCTTTAAAATTTAGGAAAAAAATTGTAAAAAGGCAGAAATTTAAAGAGCTCTATCCAATTAAAGATGTTCTATAACTTATCCTATATTAATGTTCCTGGTAATTTCCATGTCTTGCTATAAATATCACAGGCTTAGGAATTCAAATCCGTGCTTTCTCTATGCTTCCTACATAACTTTTAAAAATTCAGCAAGCACACTGGCTACGGTGTAAAGTTAGATGGTGTATGTGAAGTAATAGCAGAATCATGAGATTTCTAACCTAGAGAGACTAAGAATTTGACTAACTCCTTCCTGGAGAAATTATGTTAGAAAAATACAAATTTCATCATGGCAGGGTTGAGGATGTGAAGACCCAAGTGGTTTCTTAGATATCCATGTAAAAAGTATAGTTTGTAAGAACATCTCCTGGATGGGTATTTTATCTAAGGACTATAAATTGCTAACAAGACTAATACATTGGTTAGTGCTTATGTATTTGTTAGGGCCTGTGAATTCTGGCTTCCAAGGTATAAGATCAAGATATAAAAAGAACTGGTGGAAAAGACTCTCCAAATACTGCATGTCTTCCTTGCTGCAAAAGGGATGAACAAATGAATAATCTTACAAGAAGCTTTAGGGTTAAGGGGAAAACAAAGCACCTACTGGCAAATATCTATTATTAACTGCAAAAATCTAATTTTAAAATGTCCTTTAATATGTTATCTTTTTGTATTTCATAAATGTGAAGAAATCAAGTGATAAATTATGTGAAAAAAGGTAAAATTCTTAGAAGCCAGTCTTGCTGTTTATTGTCTATCAATTCTGTTACCTATTTTAAGTGTAAACTAGGAAAAAAATCACTAATTCACTTCTTGGAAGAAGAGTAAATACCAAATACTTTTGTCTTTTGGAGAAAATATCTGCTGTAGCAGGATGCATGTGTCTGCTATCAGACACTTTCTGTTCATTGTCACATATTTATGGAGAGAAGCAATTAGGCAGGTCCTTCAGGGTTCTGGTCAACCTGCATTAGACTTTCATTCTTACCATACCATTCACTCACTGAGCCTTTCAGATACTTATATTTGCTTTGGAAATAAGCCCTCCTGGAAAGTCTCCTGCTCAATTGGAGTACCACTTCCACATTAGGAGGATCTCTTCCTTCTTCTAAAAACTAATCTTAAATTTCACCACGTCATCATCATCACCCTTCCTTATTGAGAATTGTCAACCTGTTTTACCATCAATGGCTCTTTCCAAACTGAATGTAAGCATTGTTCTTAGCTCAGCAGTGATGTATTCGTTTGTTAAATTTTAAGATTAATCAGTGGCATGCAGTGATCTTTTTTGGTTTTGTTTTGGTTTGCTTTTGGTTTTTTTGAGACAGGGTCTTGCTTTATAGCCCAGACTGACCTCGAACTCACAATGATCCTCCTGCCTCAGCCTACCAACTGCTTGGTTATAGGCGTGCACCACCATACCTGGCAGCAGGCAGTGATCTTAACAAGTGAAAATCATGCTCATGATAGGTGAAGAATAAAGTTTAGTTATTAAACCAACTCATCATGATCACGACATCCTAGATTTACTCCCTTAAAAAATTGTATCAATAGCATATTATGTGAATGACCAAGCAATATTAGTGTATACATGTGGCATATGCTGCTGTAGTGAACTATCTTTTTTTTTTTTTTTTTTTGCTATATTTACTCTTCAAACTATCAAACACCATACAGAAAAATACACTGCCCTCATTTCTACAGACTAGATGTCTAGCACCAGGCCTATCATTGCCAATGTCACTTGTTGAAATGTCTGTAGTTGTATTCCCTCTAGGGCATTTTCAATGGAAAATTACTAGGACACCAAGAAAATGTTCCATTTTGCAGTTTGCAAAAATCAGTTCTTTGTAGACTTAATTTTTATGTGCGTGTGTGTGTAGAAGGAAACACTTGCTCCTCTTGTGCTTTCATTGAATCAGGAGGACTTTTATCGTGAACATTTTACAAGTATATTGCATAGTATAATACTACACCAGAAGTCAGGTCATATATATTACATTCTTGATACCACAGATGAACTCTAAGACTTTAAGAAAGTCCCTTACTCACTGTTATTTCCAAAACCTGAAAGACAAAGTTATACTAAATTATCTCAAATACACTTTTGTGCCCTACAAACCTATTTTTATTTTTCACTCTTAATGTGTAAGCAGATTTCAGCATCTGACATTTAATCTATGTGGTCAGCTTTTAAAATATTTCCTTATTGTGGCTCAGTGTAGGAATGCAGATGGACACAGCCCTACATCAAATGATTTTTATTCCAGCTTCAACATTCTACATAGGAATCAACATGATTAGAGTTATCTCAAAAAACCCTGGAATAAATACAGTTAACAAATAATGATTCAGTCATGATTTAAATATTGCAATTACAAAGGGTAACTTGGAACATTTATGCACTCATAACAGAAAGATACCTTTTGGGGAGTTGGGACAGATCTAGTGTCTTACTCTGCCTTTGGCTCTGAGCCCCAAACACCTTTCACAGCCTCCCTCTGACACTTGTTCCCAAAATGGGATAATTTACAACATCTATAAACTTTAAATGGTCATAGCTCAAGGTAAGTCCAATGTTTTGTTTTAATTTTTATAAGCATGACAAGTAGCCTCTAACTGAATTGTGTTTCCTGTTTGTGGCAGTACCCAGAAAAGCCATGGTTAAATGAGAAGTTTTAGGTCAATGGTTCCAGAAGTGTAAGTGGGATTCCATATGGAAGAAAGATTGTGATACACATCTTCCAAAATGAAAGCAGAATTTCACTTTAATACCCAATGAAATTTCATCAGCTTGCTGCTGTTCCTGTAGTTGGCAAGCAGGATGCTAAGTATACTGGACATTTTATAGTCATTGAAAACTAAAGACTGCAGAGCCCATTTACACAGGCTGAATCAGCAAGAACCAGAGTCAGCAGAGCTATGGATATAAGATGGAAGACTAAGGAAAAACACCAATGCTTGAATGAGTCAGTCTGCAGCTATTACAGAGGCACTGTGCAATCTTAACTTTAGTTACATTTTAATTTTTTTCTATTCTTTGTTGGTAGCAGGGTCCTGTTGATAGATTCACAAAGGAAATATTTCTTTTTGGATTATTTATCTCTTTCCATTGAATCAAATGCACATTTTTTTCTTACTACTCCAATCTTATGTCCATTTTAAACCTTGGGTAATAAAAGGCCATGGATTTTGACATTAGGTTAAGCAATATTAAATTTTAGTTTTAGGCAAAGAAATAGTTCATGTATTCCATGTTTTAACCTAGTATTAGGACCTAGTATTATCCTAGTATTATCCCCAAACTGATGGATACATAACAATTGCCTATCATATGTATAATTGCTTATGATGCGAAATAGAGATTTTATAGTTTGATAATATACATTTATGAAGAGATGATTGATTTTTGGGTTGATGAGTAACCTATGATCATGAATATTATTTAATATTTGGTCAATAAAAATGCCTTAAAGCACTTAAAATATTTTAGACTACCCCAAACTGGATTCCAATAGTGTCTAACAGCCTAGAGATTTCTACATAATCATTTTGGCTTCTCTAGAAGTAGGATCTGGGGGAAAACTTTTATCTTTTCTGCATAGTATTTCTCCATTTGTAGGCCTAGGTGATGGGAAAATAAGTTATAATCCATTTCCTTATACTTAAGAAATATTTTTCTACCATAAGCAACAGACAAATCTAGCAATTGCCTTCACTGCTTTGAGGGTTCAGAGTTGTAATAATAATGGGGAAATCTGAATGTATGAAATCAATCCCCACAGTTTTGGGCTGGATCCTTTGGGGACTGTTTGTAACACAGGTAGAAACAATGGGTTAGTTTGGCACATGAGATGAGGAGGTCAATGCATCCAAGAAATGAAATTGGACAAATTTAGATGTTTTGTGATTACAGCTACTGAACATGTTTTAGACTGGCAGAATATGCTCTCTGATATTGGAATATTGTCAAAATCCATTTAAATCATGCCAGAAAAATGTTAAATGGTGATGAGAAGGCTGGAATAAGCTGATAACCATAGTAAAGATCTACTCACATTGACAGATTTGATGAAAGATTGTGACCTGCGAGATCACGCATGGAATGGAAGTCTTTATGCGACAGCTTTATCCTGGAATTCACAAGGGTGGCCACAGCTATTCCCACATCTAGCTCCAAGTCTAGTGGGACTGTGGAAGATTTTCCAATGCAGTCTTATTCAACAGGAGAACCAAATTAAAATATAATCTTGCAAAGCATTGAGATAATAGCATAGTTTTGTACCATCAACATATACATTTAGGTGATGAGTATTTTAGATTAAAAAAGATAATTAATTTGCTCAAAGTAAATATTTTGTGTTTACTTTGTGTCAACTTAGTGAAGTGAAGCAGAGAGAAAGAGAGAATGTGAGGGGAAAAAGAAAGAGGAAAGTAGAAGAAAGTCACAAAGTCTGAAAAGATAGATGAGGAAGAAAGTAAATCATGTACCAGCAGATATTTTGGTCAACAATGGTCTATAAGATTATAAAGGAGCTAGAAAATTCATATTGCGTAGTGACAATGGAGCCATTGTAACACAATAGGCCAATATTTTACTGGTTTTTATGATGCAGGTATAAATACTCATACTACTAGTCTATAAAATACAGATATAAAATTGTGTACAGTATGTAATACTTGGTAATGATAACAAGTGTACCTCTGGTTTATATATTTCCTACACTGTACTATGAATTTTTAGTGCATAGTCATTCTACTTATTAGATAAAATGTTTACTGTATTAGTATTCCATGTTTTGCTGGCAGTAGCCTTTCACACATTTACTTTGTTTACCATGTCTCAGGTTTGTATCAAATGTCTACATCAAGTGGTTGAACCACACCATCTAGGTTGCTCTGTGGTGTCACACAATGACAGAAAAACTCGGTGGCAGATTTCTTTTCTTTTTTTTTCTGGTACTGGGAATTGAACTCATGACCTTGCACTTGCCAGGCAAGCGCTGTGCCGCTGAGCTAAATCCCCAGCCCCCAGTGCCAGATTTCTTGATGCTTCCTTATTAAGTGAGGCTTGATTGTACTGAAATAATAAAGAAAAGAATACAGAAGCTCTCTGATCATCCCACTCCAACCAAAAGGAAAGAAGTAAATGCAGAAGGAAAAGAGCAATGGATGAAGGGAGAAGGTGGGCAGGCACGCTAGTGTCTAATTCAATCTCTAAGCATAAAATTACATTATTAGAAGTCATTATGAGGCTCTATGGCAGCATTCTTAAAATCTAAAATTATCTACCTCTACTAGCACTTTCCAAAGGGAGAATCATAATTTATATTGGTGAAAATCTTCAGCACACTTCCTTTTTCACTCTGAAAGTGCTTGAACACTTGAAGTTAGAGATTTTAAAAATTGGAATACATGGCTCATGGATTAGTGGAACCAGCTATTGTTCTGAATATGGAAAGGGAAGTTTCAAAATAAATTTTTTGATAGCAGCTAAGATATGATATGTTCTATATGAACTAATAAGATAAAAAAACAGACAATGAAGAAGATTGATGTTCAAATGGTGAAAGCTGTAGGATTTTTTCTTTGTTACATTAGGTTCTCAGATTTTACTTGATATGTATTGTTCCTTTAATACTGAGTTAAAAATCTGTTTATTAAAAATTTTAGTAACGGTTACTTAAGGATACTTGTTGGAGTGTTCTATGGAGTCCGAGAAAGAAAGAAAAAAAAGAAAGAAAGAAAGAGAAAAAAGAAAGAAAGCGAGCAAACCAAAAGCTATGAATCATGTGGGTCAGAATAATTTAATCAGTGACAATATTCATGTTCTAGTGGTATAATAAATGCCAAGTAAACTCAATGGAACACGAAAGGACTTAGAAGAAACCAGAATTCATATAAAATTAATAGATGTTAGAAGACAGTCCTATGATATCAAAGAGAGCCTCCAGCTATCTTCATCTAGATCTCTAGAAGCACAGACTTAATTAATCTTTTATTTTGTTTTAAAGTTTTGCCAAATATCATCAGTGCACTGTAACAATCCCCAGATGTTGCTTAGACTAAATCAAGACACATTAGCCAGGAACCCACTCCCAGCTTGAGTGCCAAAAATTTGATGCACGCAGCAGGGAAATAGACAGTAAAGATTGACAGGAACTATCTACAGCGGCACTGGGAGCATCTCTGTTTGAGAAAGTTTTATAAGCTACCCATAAGCCGGACCTGGGAACTTTCAAAGCCTTAGATATGAGATTGGCTGTTGGAAATTCAGTTGTTTATAATATTGTAAATCTACTAGAGCTCCTTCATAAAGTATCAGAAAAGAAACAGCCTTTCTATACCAATTGGAATCATAATACTTTGTGGAAAGGAAGTGGTTATAAAGGATGCATATTTAGAATAGCTAATGGCCCCTGTATTATTTTACTTGTGTCTTAGGCCTCTGGTAATATAGAGTATACTTGGAGCAGTACCAGAAATGTGGGTGTGGGAAGGAATTATAGGTTTACTTGGAAAGAGATCTATGAAATTTTAAAAGAAGAAAAGATATCTGGAAAGAAAAGAGAGAGAGATTTGGAAACTACATAGTATTGGGGTATACACATATTATTTTTCTTTTCCAAAGGCAGCGAATGTTCCAATGTGTATAGTTAGCATTCTTAAAATCTGGAGATATGGTGAAAATATGCAAAATGTCTGACACCTGGAAAGATGAAACTATTTCAAGTCATTTGCAAAAAAGAGTATGGACAGATTCTGGATGAAAGTTTGCTGGAGTACAACTGATTCTTAACTCTGCAGCGAAATTCAGCTGAAGAGACAGGCTGTAGTAGGAAACTGAGTGTTCTATCAAATTGTTCCTGAGAGTTAACGTTATTTGCAAGAATAAGAGAATGAACTACCATCATCTGTTTTTAGGAATCAGGAGAGAATAAGAAAGTAGAGCTGGATTGGGATTTTAAATTTTGAGTGGAATTTGAAGAATGGGGGTAAGGGCATGATTCTTCTATATAAATTGAAGTTCCTCGAAAACTCAAAATCCCTGGAAATTGCAGCAAGCTGATGTGTTAGACAGATTTTCATCACTGTAACAACATGCCCGAGAATACAATTTAAAGAAGGAAAGGGTTATTTTGGCCCCCGGTTTCAGAGGTTTGAGTCTATGGTCAGCTGTGTCCTTTGCTCTAAGCCTGTGGTGAGGCGGAGAATCATGGTATGTGGAAAGCCCCTTACACCACAGCACTAGGAAGCAGAGACAGGAAAGGGACCAAAGAGATATGGTGTGCACAGGCATAGGATATACCCTCCATAGGCAACCCCCAGGGACTTGCTTCTGACAGCTGCTCCCTATTCCCAATAGCTCATTTAGTTTTGACCTCATGAATGGATGAATCCATTCTTGAAGTTAGTGACCTCATGTTTCAGTTACATTTCTAGGCCTCAATTTAAGCATTGTTCTTTGACACAGGAGTTTGATGGGGAAAGTTCGTATTTAAACTACAATAGCAGGTCTCATCAATTTGCTCCTGGTACAGATCAAGTGATTACAATGGAAAAGATAGATATTAATGATCTATCAGTTAACCTATAGTAATTATAAAACCTGTCATTTATATGCAAATGTTCTTAGCAGATAATATTGCACCAAAGAAACTTCTACCTTCAGGGATGCTGGGGCCCTGCCAATGGGAGGGGTGGTAGATGGGGATGCGATGAGCCTTGTACTAGTGAAAACTCTCCATAGGGCAGAATTGCAGTCTTGGGGACAGCAGAAATGACTCTTCTGCCCTGAGCACAAGCACAGGATTTTTACTAGCCTATGTCACATTGGCAAATGGACTGTAATTGTGTAGAGGCTACATCAGCTGGGGTAAAGCCAAATGAAGTCCACACTTCTGAGCCTCTGGGAGAACAAATTAAACCACCATTTACCTTTCCCCCTAAAACAGGCTGGAACCCTGGAGAAATGATCTGGAGGGGGCCTGATGGTCTCCCTAAGATACACTGCTCCTGTATAATTCAAGTCAGAAACACAGAAAGAGTCCTACTTATAAAGAGGAAGAGACTACAGCAGGGAGGCAGGCTACTGTGGTGGCCGTGATAAACCTCTCTGCTGTCTTTTCCACCCAAGAGATCATTTTGTCCTCTAGTGTTCCAAGTTCCAGGAGTGAGTAACCAGGAGGTACAGAGGCTCAGGGTGGAACATGGCACAGAGGAGGAGAAAAGTTATCTAGTTGTCTATCTAAGCAATAGGACAGAATTAGGAAGAATTAGTGCAAACAGAAACAGAGATATGAATGTAAATTATGTGAAAAATGGTAATGACATTGATAATCAGTTCTTTTTTTTTTTGTCTTTTTGAGACAGGGTCTCACTATACAGTTCATGCTGGCCTTGAGTTCACTTTGTAGCCCAGGCTGGCCTTGAGCTCACATGATTCTCCTGCCTCAGCCTCTCGAGTGCTGGGATTACAGGTGTACGCCACCATGCCCAGCTGAGATAATCAGTTTAAAAGTAATACCAAACAGTGCCTAGTAATGGAGGTTAAATTCCTCATCCTTCAAGGTGATCATTGTGATGCAGGATCCCACGAACTGGGTAGTCCAACTAAAGAGACACTAAAGCAACCAGCTGCTCTCTCGCAACAATAGGTAAGAGCAATGGGCAGCTGTCAGTGAGGAGGACAAAAGGCAGCATTGATGCTAGTGGTGATATTAATCATAACTGAGTTAGACCCTCATGAGAAGATGTTCATCAGGCTACACAGGGAAACCTGCCACTCCCTGATCACAAGGAATGGAGTCAGGAATACAGGAAAAAAGCATAATGTCACAGTCATCACATTAAAGGAACTCAGCACACCTGCTGCTAAGTATTACCAATAAACACCCCATGGGTTAATAATGAGGCCAAATGTCTCATGTCATGCTCTACTCCTTCAAGAGTTTGAATTAGAACATATAAGGGAAAATCTGCATTTCTAATAGTATGTTGTTGATAATTTTGATACACAGTGAAATTTAGGTAACAACTGACCTTTTATACATCAATTTGAAAATATATTTAATGAAATATCCCTTCCCCAAAGGGACAATTAGCCCAAAAGTGAAAAGCTGAAACCTAGCCTACAGGGACTTACCTAAAAAACAACCATGGGGTGGGAAGAAAGGCAAGCAAATACCCACAGAATTATGGCTGAGGACTTGTGAGGGTTCTGCAGTGCCGTGTTACACTGACAACGTATAACAGCTGCTGGAGGCATTGATCGTTAACTTCTGCCACATGAAAATAAGTTAAGAGCTGAGAACAAAAGACCTTAGCATAAACCGATGGACACGGGAAATTCTGAAGACTGAAAAGCATTACTGAATTTTAAAATATGCTTTTAGAGTGAAAAATAGGAACCAAGAAGTATTAGAATCAGTGGCTATTAAACTGGTAACAAAGATGGAGATTAATTAATAGCTAACTTGTTTCCCTTCCCACAGGAGAACAACCTGTATACTGAAAATGATAAAAGTGTCTTCACTGAAGCTCAGCCCTGGATAGGAGAGGAAGTCATCAGAATTGTTTCAAGGTCACTGGAGAAGGGCTGCCCACCTGCACTCCCAGCACATGCACACCTGTGCCTGCATTATGCTCCTGAGAGTCCAGACACTCACCACGCTGCTGTGAGCCTCTGTGACAGGCCGGACAGCCATGGCAATCTCTCTACTGAGAAATAGCCCTTTCTGTTTGCTAAATCCAGTTTTCCTGCTGAATCACAGTTCCATTTTGCTGAATCAAGTCTTTATCAAACATTTCCATCTCCATCTCCAAGAAAATTCCCTACAGCATATTACTTGTGTTCCCTAGTGGTTCCTTTATGTACATATGTGCCTGTACCATTGTATATATGCCAATCTATTTTACTGGTACTATATAGATAACCTTAGCTTCTTAAATTTCCAGAATTTTTTTTTTTTTTTTTGTTTTGGTTTTTCTCCGGTACCAGGAACCGAACTCACGACCTTGCGCTTGCCAGGCAGGCGCTTTGCCGCTGAGCTAAATCCCCAGCCCCAATTTCCAGAATTTAACATTAGATCCTTATATTAGTCAACAGAGCAGTGCAGAGAACAGGATATATGTTAAGCATATGTTATAGCTGTGTCAAGGTGTCCCCTAAAGCCTCATGCAGTCATAGGTGGGGCTTTTCAGAAGTGGCTGGATCTAGAGTGTGTGATTCCTAAATTAGTCCACTGATTGTTTTGCTGTACTTCTGGGTAGTCTGGATACAATACAAAGGGACAGAAAGAATCTGTTGCTTGCTGCCTTCTGCCCGCATGGACTGTTTCTCTTATACCATGTGCCATTCTGCCTTGGAGTCAGCTAACTATGGACTGAAACGTCTACAAACTGAGCTAAAAGAAACCTTTCCTCCTTTAACTTTGGGTGTTGGGTATTTCATCTCAGCACTAAGAAAATTAACTAAGAGCGCGTATAAATATAGCTGTGTACAAACACATATGAGCATGCACTATTAGTTCACAAGGCCTCTCATAACAAAATGCCGTGTACTGGGAAGGTTAAATAACAGAATTTTATGCTTTTGTAGTTCTTGAATGTGGAAGCCCAAGGTCACACCACTGGCATATTTGGTTTCTCCTGAGGCCTCTCCTCTTGGCTACCAGATAGCTGCCTTGTAATGTAGTCTTTCTTCTGCACATGCACATTCTGATTGCCTTTCCTCTGTCCTAGTCTCCTCGTCATTTAAGAACACCAAGCAGACTGGATTAGGATCAACTTTGAAAGTCTCATTTTACCTTAACCACTTCTTTAAAGGTACAGCCACATTCTGAGGAACTGGGGATTAGGTCTTTAATTTATGAATTTGGAGACACAATTCAACCCATAATATAGATAGAGAGAAAGAGATAGATTATAGATAGATAGATAATAGATAGGTAGACAGATAGATAGGTGATAAACAGATTGCTAAAATAATAAGTGAAATGACTATGTCCCATAAAAGTGTGTAACTGAGGTTACACAAATTTAATGCATAAAACAAGGCATAAAAACATTGGGAATTAACAAGTTGCTTGTAACATGGTATATGGGTCATCGGTGTCACTGTTACTGGGACAAAATCTCTGATACCCACAACTTAAGGCAGGTGTGGTTTATTTTGGCTTATAGATTCAGGGTGAGGCAGAGATATCATGGTCAAAGGCATGGTGGAGGGGAGCTCTTCAACTCACGGCAGCCAAGAAGCAGGCAGGTTGGAAAGAGCCAGAGAGGAAGGGGCCAGGTACCACGTATTAAACCCCAAGGTCATGGCCCTTGTCCTAAGAGCTATCAATGGGTTAACCCATTAAAGAAATCAGAGTTGTATGAATCTAGTTACTTCTCCAGGACTCTTAATCCAGTCAAGCTGAAAAGCAGTAAGCCTACCGCATTCTAGTATCCAAAACATGGGCAAAAAAAGTCAACTACACTGACTATGAAGGAGGAGCCGCAAAGGACTTGCCTGATGCTTCCTATTTGAGTTCAGTTCACTATTGCAGACCTTCTTTTCCATATCTATCTGCTCTCTTCACTCCAGGTGCACCAAACCTCTTTATATTTCCTTCACTTCCTTTTCTAAAGTGTTATTTCCATTGTGTTGCATTCTCTTCCTCCCTTTCCAATTTTTGAGTGAATATTCGTTTTTATTTTTGCTAGGAAATATTTATTAATTCATCACCTCCTTCTGAAACACACCTACAATTTGGTTATACATGACCTGTAATTGAATTGATTCCATAGTAGCTGATTCCTTGCCTGTAGCCTCTACTAAAGTAACAAGTTTAGGGGGACAACCAGTGTTTCTCCTATTTATAAATTTAATCCACTTTAGGAAATACCAATAATAACATATTATATTTTAAATATGTTTACCTACTAGTGTCATGATTGATGCTCTATTTTATAATTTAATTTACCAAAAATTGTAGAATGTGAGTTGATCGATTATTTCTACTGTACTATTGAGAAAAGAGTAGTTTTAAAGTTGAATTTACTCGGGGGCTGGGGATTTAGCTCAGCGGCAAAGTGCCTGCCTGGCAAGCGCAAGGTCATGAGTTCGGTTCCCAGTACCGGAGAAAAACCAAAAAAAAAAAAAAAAAAAAAAAAAAAAAAAAGTTGAATTTACTGATTGAAAGTCATAAATTATAGAAACAGTTTTGATTTCATGTCTTTGTTTCCTAGCCTCACCACTGTATATAGTTAATAATGTTAAATGCAGTTAAATTCGTTACTGAAAGTCATTACCACCTAGACTATGGCTTTCTATTAGAGGCACATTTAGCTCCTCTCAGCTGAAGTGTGGGGCATTTTAACTTGAAGAATAGGGTTATTACTTGTTCATTTCACAGTCAGTGCTTGAAATGTTTAGCAAATTTAGGAATTTTTTTTGTTTGCTAGTTAAGGTTGAAAGACACATTGCACTTACAAATGTGGAATGCCAAAGAGATTACTCATTTCACTTTTTAAAATGTAGACCTCAAGCTTCTCACTCTGCTGCTCTCTGATTTTTCACTCGCATTTAGTTTTAGCTAAAGCAGTTAACCAGCTGCACTCTCTAGGAGCCTGAGTGGTAAAATTTTACATTTGACAGTGCTTCTAATATGTGCTTTTCAAGGATAAATTATTACAGTCTTGATAATACTGGTTTTAGTTGGTCTCAAGATGCTTATAGCAACATGACTTCAATGTTTTTTATTGTTTCTGTATGTTATCATTTATCTTATTTATTCAAGTTTTAACTTTTAGAACTTTATATTTCACTAAAGCTAGAACCTTTTAAGATTCCTAACAAAACTAAAAATTTATGTAGTATAAAATTCTAAATAAAAAGACACCAGGGTAAAATAAATATAATAAATAACATGTATATCCTATGACTTTTCTTGATGCTAAGTTATACAACCTGTCATTATCTCTGAGTTTCTCTTTATACACCATTTTTGCATAACCCCCAGAATCTTACAAACACCAGCGATCTTTCTCTCTCATTTGCTTTTCCTGATGACTTAGGGTTGAATCCTGAGTGCTTCTAAGATACTAGAAAGTCAACTGAAATCTTTCTTATCTAATGTGATAAGATTGACTGGGTAGTTCTGTAGTAATTGTTATAGACAATATAGCACTTTGATTTTGGATGTTTATTTACTACTACTCTATTACCTTAAACACAACCAAAAATCAAGTCAGTGAGAAAAATAATAACAATAATGACAGTAAAATAAATAAAGTAGAATAAGTAAAAACAAAAATTTAAAGAGGTCAAATTCACTGCCCTAGCTATTTTTGAAAATTTTGATCTCAGGGATATGTAGTTTACAAAAGACAAATGCAATGTACTCTCTCCTCTGGACTTGTTAACTTTATTTGGAGTTTATATCATATTTTGAAAATCGATTGTATAAACATATCTATCCCTTTTAACTCATTTCTTCTCTGTATACTTTTTCTTAAATGGGCCTGGTAGTTTAGGGCTATAATCAACATTATGGGAGGCTGAGGCTGGAGGGTCCAAGTCTCAGCTTAGCCTGGGCAACCTAGAAATTTAGTGACAGCTTGTCTTAAAATGAAATAAATTTAAAAAATGAGATATAAAAGTCAAAGTTCTGTGTTCAGTCCCCAGAATCTATCTATCTATCTATCTATCTATCTATCTATCTATCTATCTACCTATCTATCATCTTCCATTTTCTTTACTCTTTTCCAACCAATGTACTTATCAGTTTCCCACAACACACGGGTACATCTTTGTGTGTATATATTGAAAAAATGTCTTTGCAGATTTATTCTGTGAATTTTAATTAGTAGTTATTCGATTACAACACCATCACAACTAAAATTTAAAGATTTTAGGGTAGGTTGGAAGTTTGGATAATTGGCATTTCGGGTGACAGAGCTTCAAAAAGGGAATAAATCTCTCTATATAGCTTAAAACAGACTGAAAATTTTAACTTGTAGTGTAAGGTAAACTTCTTCAGTTCATAATTCTGTTAAGTTGGCCACTTATGGAGGAAGAATATCGTCCATGCTATGTGCATTTCCTGAGTGCATGGTATTCTACTTTTCCAACTATAACGGGCACTCATTAAAACCAGAGAATCAACTAAGCCCTTTAAATGTTAAACTGCACTGTATTAATGCAAAACTTCTGTTGGTTTGGGGAATCACATTCTTTCAGATTTTATTGCTATTGTTCTCTCTGCTAATTTGAAGGAGGCCTTAGTGTGGAAGAAATTTGTAACTCATTTAATATATCATTTAGAAGGTTTTTCTCTGGCTCGGTAATGACATATTGTCCAGGATCAGGATCTGTCAAGATACAGAGAAGAGCGTTCTCTGCATGGCTTGTATTTTATAAAGGTCTCTATAGTGAAGTCGTAAGATCATGTGTTGTGGCATGTGGTAGACTGTGAGCAAAAGACCACACTTTCTTTGAAGAAGCTTTAAAAAGACATTTCAAATGATGTAAGATATTTATTTATTTTGATTTAAAAATACCTTTAGATACATTTCCATTAAGTCTTTAAAGCTTTTAGGGTAGGTTGGAAGCACAGATTTCTCCCATCTTGGCTTAATTGTTGTACAGGTCTCTTATACTTAAGGCAAATATCAGTGACACTACCTTCTTGTGCAATTTAAAATGGGGATTCATTAAAATTGGTGCTTTTCTTAGCTCAAATGTGATCGATCTCATTTGTCTACCTAACTTGAGAAACTCTGTAATCACCAATTAACGAAGATTCAGAGCGATTTAAACATGCAGCAATAAGGGCGATTTCTTGAGTCAAATCCAGTAAAGGAGGGTCCACGAACTGAGTCCAGGTAGGGAGGTAGGGTGTGCAGGTGCTGTGCACCGTGGGCAGCGTGAACTCCGGTCTGTGGCTGGCTGCCATTCTGACACCAAGAACAATGGAGCTGTTCCACACAGCATCTGCCGCGCCGGAGCTTGCAGCGCCCAGATTGCCTATTACAGAATTATGAGACCATTTGCCAGCAATAGACTTCATTTTGCCAATGGGTAATTTTCAGTTTGCTGGGTCATCAGGATCGGAACATGTCACAGCTCCTCCTCGTCGCAGCCAATCCAATGGCAAAGTGCTGTTGAAGCAGGCTGTCAGGAAGGCGCAAAACCACAGGGGGAGCGCAAAGTGACAGCCGGCTCTATGCAAATCAGCCCTGGACAGAGGATGAGCTGCTCTGCAGCAGAAATAGGAAGCCTTCAGTGGACCCTGACAGGGCTTATGGGGCAGACAGCGCCTGAGCTCAGGAGGCGGGTGTAGGAACCAGAGGCGCAGGAACCAGAGGAAGAGGAAAGGCTCGCAGAGAGCAATACAAGTCTTGTGTTGGGACTAAAATGCTATCTCTACATTGGACAGGAAAGAAAAAACACACCGAGATCATTATTTCAGGGAGAAACAGCTCAAAGTACGCATATCACATCCAAGATTTGATTTTCATTACTGTAAGGAAATTCTACAAATTAGCTCATAGGAATAATGCTAAATGTTACTTAAAATATCTCTGTCTTTTTTATATACTTCTGAACTAAAACAAAATCTTATCTCCAAAGTGATACCCACAAATGCATTTTATATATGAATGCTGTTCTTTGAAATTTACCTTAAATTTTTCTTACAATTTCTTGAAATATTACAAACACCAACTAGCATCTCTCCTAAATTATAAAGTATCTGACTATTTAAGAAACTTAAGAAGTTAGATTTTTATAAGAATTCACTTCTCATGAATTCCCTTATGACATGCTCTGAAAATAATCATTTGTCATCTTCCTGGGTATTTGTGTGGGAGTGATATCTCTGTCACTTGAGGCTAAGCATCACTTTTTATACAGTACTTATAACTAGCCAACATCACAAATTTAGCTAAAATTTACCATTTGGTAACTATTCTTACTGGTCAAAGAGAAAAGAAACCATTTTTTTTTTAGTTGTTCCTGTCACTGATTTCAGTTCTACCTCCAATGCATCCTTTCATTCTAATGCCATCTCTCTCCTTTCACACTTTTCATCTCCACCGGAAGTAGCCAAATGGGTCCTGAGAAGTCTCCCGGATATTGGCTAAATAACTCTACAACCAGCTTTCTTCTGTTTGAGTTAGTCTTTGAAGACATCCAGATGACTGTAAGAATAACGTGGAAATTACTTTCATTGCTACAAAACGTAACCTGAATCTCTCTCTCTCTCTCTCTCTCACACACACACACACACATGCACACACACACGCGCACACACACACACGCACATATGCACTTTACAGTGCCACCAGGAGTACAGGGTCCTTCCATCTTTGGCATTACCATTTTCTAGGTCTTCGGAGTTCTTTCTCCATGAAAGAGGTGATGAAGGAAGCACAGCTCCTGCTAACTACGCTTGGCCAAAAGTGATGCTCACATCACTCCCCAACAAGAATCCTCACCAACCACTCCCTGGCTTTAGCTGAAAAATAAACAAAAGTATTGTCTCTGCTTTGGCAGCAGCTTCCTCAAATTGGTCCCATAGTACCGAATGAGAATGCCAATCTGAGGTGAATAATTGGCACATATTTCTCCTACAACTAGCAAAGCTGTACAATATTGTAAACAAAGATTGAGTCCTGTTTTTCTGCTTCACCTTCCACAATCCTTAAACTTCACTAACTACATTCTGTGTTAAACCCACCTCGCCACAAGAATATCATTTACTGAGATAGGCTTGTCTTGTCTTAGAAAGTTTTGTTTAACCTCCTCACATGAAATCTTATTAAAATTTCAAATGCTGTTCTTCTTCATAATCACCATTAATAATCTTTCCAAATCAATCCTTAGCATGTCTTTCTTTTTGGTGGATTAACTCATGTACCTAATTCTCCAGTATTTGGTGAATCTTCCTGAAACTTTTACATTTCCGTTCTCTCTGTGGCCTTGTATTGCTGTCACACAGTAACTGGTGATAACAGCTACCACTTAACGAGCCTACTCAGAACTAGGTGATATCTAAGATTTTTAATGTAAATTATCTTACATGATCCTTGTGAGTATTTTCCCTGTTTTACAGGAAATAAACTGAAATATGGAACAGCAGTGTATCTCTACAGGCTCACACAGGTAAATGTGGTGACTTGAGACTTGTGACATGAATATAGTCTGTGTAACCCCAAAAGCCATGCTGTCAATTACTATGCTGCGTTAGGTTATTGCTCAATAATTATTGTATTTCTCAACAGCAATATACTTTCTTGCCTTATATTTCTTGAACAGCCATCCATAATTTTCACTTTTATAATATCCCCTATTACTACAATTACTGAACATTTGCCATTTCCCAGGAGAAACACTCTCTGAAACTATAATTTCTTTAGCTATTACTTGTGAAACCTAGTTGAGATAAATGATATTCTTTTGTACCTTTTATTACATATGTTATACTAAATGTTTTCAGAGTCAATGTAAAACAACATGTAAAGCTTGGGAACTAATAAATAGAATATATATTGTGAAATTGATTTCCCTGATCATAGATTTTTTTTTGTCTTGTGAAATTACATTTTTTGTCATAATTACCTCATAATTTTTAAAATAAATCCATAAATAATCCTATAACTTTAATTTTTAAAAATTTCTTGCTGCCTATAAGCAAATGGTACAAAAAGTGATAAATTTCTGCTTACATGGTTAATTTTATCTTGGATGTAGAGTGTATTTGCAGTCACAGAGCTATTGAGGTCTCTGCATGTGCCTGCAAATGTGTGTTCTTCCAGAGTGGGATTAGCAATTTTTGTTCATAGGAATTCACTTTGTTTTTCCTCTTCTCCACTACATTTTTTGTCAGATCACCTTTTTACATCAAGAGCAATATATAGTACCCAATTATAAAATGTAATGTTCTATTTGTATATGTGTTTGAAAAAAAAAGAGAATGTATATCACAGTCATGAAAGTAGACTATACTCGGGATCAAACTTAAAAAGGAAATCAGAATGTGAAGTGATTGTCACCCATCAGCACTTTAGGGCTCCAAGAAAATATTTTAAAGATATGAAAATAAAAAATGTACATATAATATATAATTCAGACATACATATATTTATGCAGCTTTACCTATTCAAATAATTCAAGTCAGGATACAAAGATATGTTATAAAGTGAATTATGAAGTTCCTTTTATTTCTGTTTTAGAAATTGAATATGTAAGTCAACAAATTGGCAGGGTAGTTTGTGGGTGTACCTATTGTTTTTCTTTTTTACTATATGAGGTAACATTAATAGGTTCCTGTGATTGACACATTTTGGGGGACCATTATTCATCCTACCTACAACATATAGTTTGCAAATGCCTTCTGCAGGTCAGAAGCTTATATTTTCATTCTCTCTGCTAGCACTTTATTCATTCTAGCGCTAGCATTTCATTCTCTCTGCTAGCAAAAGCTGTCACAGTGTTTTAGCACTGAGTATTGATAAGTTTTATTTTGAGACAACATCTTGCTAAATTGCCTAAGTGGCCCTGAAGTTGCGATCTTCCTGCCTCCATCCCTGAATAGCTGGGAATATAGAAAAGTTGTAAGTTTTGGTGAAATCCAGTTTACCAATGTTTGCTTTTATGGAAAATGCTTTTGGTATTAAGGCTAAGAACTCTTTATCTAGTTCCAGATCAGGGTTGTTTTCTTCTTAAGAGTTCTATAATTTTATAGGTAAGTACTCAGTATGTTTTGAATTAATTTTGAATAGACATGAGAGCTATTTCCAGATTTATTATTTTATTCAATAACATTTGTTGAAAAAGATAGTCTTCCTTTATTGAGTACTTTCACAGTGCTGATGAGAATCACTAAAGTATATTTGTATGATTTTAATATAGTATCGATATTCTCTATTCTGTTTCATTCACCTGTGTTTCTATCATTCTTTCAATCCACAGAGAACTTATTTCTTTGACCATACAATAAACTTGGTAATTGAATGAAGTAATTCCTCCAACAGGATACTTTTAGCTCTTCTAGGGTCCATGTTTTGCAATTATAGATTTAGCTGGTCATAGCTCACAAAGAAAACAAAACAAAAACCAATCTTCCTGTGATTTTGGTGTGTATAACAGTAAACAAATAGATCCATTTGAGGAAAATTAACATTTTTCATACTTATAGTCCTCCAATCTGTGAACACAACATGTCTACATTTATTTTTATTCTTTGATTTCTCTCATCAGCATTTTGTAATTTTCAACATAGTTACTGTATATAATTTGTTAAGTGTAACCATAAGTATATAACTTTTGGAGCACTCATAAAAAATATAGTGCTTTTATTTTTGGCTTCCCTATATTTATTGTTGATATGTAAATACACAATTGGACTTGCCTGTTGATCTTATATCCTTTGATCTTGCTGAACTCACCAGTTATATGAATTTTATTGTTTGAAGTCTTTGGTATTTGCTACATAGACAATCATGCCACCTAGAAATAGTAGCAGTATTATGTTTTTCTCTAGTCTGTATGCTTCTCTACCCTTTTACCTCATTACACTGACTAGAACTTCTAGCCTTGTGTGGGATGGAATTGGTAGGAGTGAGAAGGTTTGCTTTGTTTTCACAAAAAAAAAAAAAAAGATAATGTTCTGGGGTTTTTTTATTTAGACTTTTTGAAAACTATTAATATTTTCTCAATTTTTTTCATCTGTCATTGTGTCTCCCCTAGATTTTGATTGGGTCCAGCCATTGAAATTTTAAAATATATTTCATTCTGTCTTTTAACGTTATAATTTCCATTTGCATCTATTCTACAGCTTCCATTTATTTGCAGATTTTTCTATTTCTTCATTTATTATGAGAAAATTTCTAGTTGACTCTTGAAACATTTTATAACTCTTGCTTTAAAATTCCACCTGTTAATTTCAACACAATTCATCTCAGTATTGGCATTCGTTGAATGTCCTTTTTTCCCATTTAAATTCTGACATCCTTAGGTTTTGGTATAATGGTGAGATTTTATTCTATCAGAGTTGCTTTGTCTATTACATTCGTGAGTCTCTGGGTCTTAGTTTAATCTCTTGGCTTAAAAATCCACTCTACTTAGATTTAGTGTGAAGGACTTGGTTTACTTTTAGGCTCTGCTGTAGTTCAAGTTTTAGTGTGTTCATAGTATGCTAAGATACACCACCGTTGGGTTGTTTACATTGTTCTCATTCTGCGGTCCCAAGCAGCCCATTTCCTTGCTGTTCATCAGAGTCCTCCTTTGGTCATCTTCTATAATATTTTGCTAGAGGAGGAGCAAGAAGACCCAGGTGCATAGTATTGTCTGGATGTGAAATCCTCTTAGAGCTGCATTTTAGAAAATTTTATAGGGTAAACATTCAATATCTGAGCTTAATCAAATGATGCCACTTCTTTTATTATTTTCTAAGGAATATTTACAACATATATCATTAAAATATATATTACAAGTCAATGTATATGTTACAAATTCAAATTTCTAATATACAAGCATATTTAAACGTGACCAAAAATACTGTTATTT
This sequence comes from Chinchilla lanigera, assembly GCF_000276665.1. Lineage (NCBI taxonomy): Eukaryota > Metazoa > Chordata > Mammalia > Rodentia > Chinchillidae > Chinchilla > Chinchilla lanigera. The sequence goes on along the minus strand of NW_004955496.1, from coordinate 4,830,809 downwards.
TTAGATGGAGAATAATGAATAATTTTATTTTTCTCTTATACTTTTCCATAAGTTACAAATTTTCTGCATGTATTTATCTATATTGTTATAGGGAGGAGGCATCAATTTTTTTTATAGGGGAGGGCTGGAGGGTGTCAGGACTGTTAGTAATCCTTCTTAATAACTTTGGTTTTCAGAAGTTACCTTCCCAAAAGGAGGATCTAGCAGAAACAGTGTTTATCTTTCAATATAGGATAAATAAAATTTTACAGAAGGGGGTTGATTGAGTTAAGGAGCACAGCTGATGAGGGTTTGTGTCTGTTCTGCTTGGTAAGTTCAGTTTCTCCAGAGAAACTGAAGCTGAGCTCTTGTCCTTCAGTGTCTGTCTCATGTGCATGTGTAAGTCACTCCTAAAGAAATAGCCATAAATTCTAAGATAACTGCCAACAGTCCCTCAGTAAATTTTCTCATTTCCTACATTAATTTGGTCCCTTCCTTATTTCTCCTAAATAATAATAGTTATGTATCAAAAAGACAAACAACCTCAGTTATATTCCAATCATGGACCAATAATATGTCAGAATAATCTATAAGAGTATGGGATGTGACTATTGCAATCCTTGGATCAGTTTATTCGATGTCTCAATCCTTAATATCATATTAAAACAAGAGAGAAGAATAAGCTAGCTATTGTGCATATATCAGATGCAAATTTATGTTAGCATAAACATGGAAGTCTACTTAATAGAAGTGGAAGAATGCAAGAATGGTTCAGAGGTCAAAAATCAGGTGAATATTCCTCAGTAAGGATTGGAAATTGAGAAATATTAATAATGATAGTAATTGAGAATTTTAATCTCTACTCTTCTTACATAAACTCATCACTTTTTACATTCTTATGAGCAGAGTTGGAAAGAAAGAGAAAGAGGAAAAATGTATTTTCACAGTTTATCTGCAATATCCAATTTTTACTTAGCGATCAAGTAAAAACATGACTGCTGAGGACCTATTTTGCTGGGGAAGAAAGGCAGTTGTAATTACTCTATAGTGCACTTCCCCTCTTAGTTACTTGGTCTATGTATACTTCCACACAATTGCAAAATTTCTTCTACCTAATCGGCATCCACTATTAGGCATACAGCCATCAATTCACCCAATACCTTTTCATATGGGGGCCACCAGAAGTCCTGTCTAACTTTTGTATTCTAAATACCATAGGCCCACTTAGATCAGATTGAAGATTTCAGAGTATTCTCAATATTTTTTATTCCCACTTTTATCTTATTATAAAACTCAATAAAGGGAAAAGGAAATGATGTGTGGTATTTGTTAAAATTTTTGTACACACCAGTAGCAGAAAACGAGAACTATAAATGCAGGCAAAACTGTTACCTCTGAACTTATAAAAGGACACAGTTTATGTTCATGGAATCCCTTTACAACTTGAGAAACACTGTTTTGTCTTGTCCTTGACTACAGATACGGACAGGGGTCAAGAACCTGTGATTTATCTCATAGCGGATTATTCCTTAGTTTCCAATTTACAAAATGGATCTAATTTCACAGACTAGAAAATGTATCAGCTTTTGTTTCTATATAGCCAGGAAGCTGGTATTACACAGTAAAAATATAATTGGAGTTTAATTCCAAATCTATAAAAATAAGGGGAATAACTCTCAAGAAAGAAGAATTTGGAAGATAAAATTATGTGTACCTGTTAGACATGACATGGGGTACCATGGATGACAATTATGAAACTGACTAATAATCAACAGACCCATTAATGAGAAGTTTTCACACTTAAGGTTTTGATGATAGAATATTTGTGAAGTTTGAGATTTCTGAAATCAGAATTTTGTAAGATTGAATCAACTGATGGTTGAGGTACAAGTAAGCATTTATAGTAAGGTTTGATATATACTACCTGGCAAAAAAAATTGAGGTCCATACTGAGATTTCTGTTTACAGAAGAAAATCAAGTATAGAGTACAAAATAGACAGTTGAAGATACACCAAACAGATAGTTATTAAAGATCAAAATACTCTGAGAGTGTATCTTTTATCAGGAAAGATTAATAGTAGGTGTTGATTACAGAAAAAAACAGCCTTAACAGTTAACAAATATTAAATATTTTATGTCTCATACTTTTATGACATTATATATATTATTTTATTACACCTACTAAATGTATCATAATGATATAACAAGGTAGATACTATTACAGTCTTTAGTTTACAACCAAAGATATTTGGATTGGGCTTAGTACCTTGATCAAATTTTTGCAACTATTAAATTACAGAGCTAGGATTTGAACACAAATGGGGTAACTCAAAGACCCTATTATGAGAAAGTTATGAGAAAGACCCAGTTATGAGAAAGTTAAAAAATTTACCATAGAGATAAACCAAGAAAAAACAGTTTCCATTTTTGTACCCTACCATCATTTCTCTAATAATCCTCTGAGTTATAACTGTTGATTCTGATATACCTTATTGACTCCCTTTTAAGCCAACTAGATTTTTTTGATTGATGGAAAACTGTGACTACTGGTTAGATAATTAATCACAGTAAGAAATTGGGGGCTGGGGATTTAGCTCAGCGGCAAAGCGCCTGCCTGGCAAGCGCAAGGTCATGAGTTCGGTTCCCGGTACTGGAGAAAAACCAAAAAAAAAAAAAAAAAAAAGAAGAAGAAATCACTGTTCACTTCTTAGCAATTTGATAAAAGCATTATAATTTTGAATTATTTTATTTTTAACACATATAATGAAATACACACAGATTATATTTTTTTGAAATGTGGTATTTCCTTCAAAATAATCTGGATGCTAGGAGAAATCCATGAAGTATTTATAAATTAAAATGACTGCTTTTAATTGTTGAAGCTCAAACAGCATACATGGGGATTCATTATACTCTTTCTATTTTTTTTTGTATCTGACATTTTCAATAGTAAAAGATAATTTTTTAACAACAAAACATCTAAAAGTAAAATGTACAACGTTGGTGTGAGTGAAGCTCATTTAATTAATATACATGAATGTGTGGCAAACTTTTAAATCTTTCCTGTGGTGTGTACTGTATGTTAGTGGTTAAGTATGATGTTTGAAAATGGATATGTGGGCTGTTTTTAGGACAGGATGATAAATCCTTTAATTACAATTTAATGACCTTCCCTCTATCAAAGAATATATCAGCCCAGGAATAATTCCCTACAAATAGGGACAGAGAACACAAGAACCTTGTTTTCATTACGCAGTAAACTCCTGAGATGACTTTGTGCCTTATCAGCCTGTTTAATTCATGTTTTAATTCCAAACATAGATGGCACTCATAATATCAAAATACCTATTCAAATTGAAAATAAAATTATCTTCTACTAGTGAAATGTAAATATCATTCAGTTAATTGTATTTATGATAAGAATTGGCTGTGTTAATCAATGTGTTTTGTTCAGGGTTTTGATATAAATATATTTAAATCACACTAAAATAAATACAGTTTGCTTAAAGACTAAATCAGCAGAGAGATAATGGAGTTTGTAATGTTTTAATTTTCCCAACCCTTCCTGATCATTTGCGGTTAAATGAGATGATTACAATAGAAAAAGTACAGGTATTATCAACAATATTGATGAATATCATAAAACCATTCAAGACACACTTTTCAGAGACTGACAGTAAGTGACCCTAGTGGCTAAAGAATACATCTTGCTGTTTAGTAAGTTCTTGTTCAAATTCAATAAACCTGAAGGAGTTTTCACATCAATACAAGTAATTTTTGGTAATAGACTCCTACATGGCTTTTAGATACATACTAAACGGAAATGAAAATACTGTGTTATGAAGAATACCAGACTTTTCTTTTCCTATCCACATCTTATAAGGAAAATTATTTTGAAATCTCCTTTTGATATAAAAACACACAAATAAAACCACAGAACTCATCCTGAACAATGTTTCAGTCTAGCAATACTTATTTATTCAGGTACAAAATTTAAAAGTTATTTAAAAGAAAGGGTCCTCCTGTGTTACCCAATCCTTCCCTGAACTCAAAGCCTCAGCCTCCCTGTAGCTGGTACTGCAGGCAGGCACCACTGTGCTTGGCCTGAGTTCAACAAGTGTAGCACTCCAACCCATCACATTAAGGTACACATTTCCAGGGGCTGGGGATTTAGCTGAGTGGCACAGTGCCTGCCTGGCAAGTGCAAGGTCATGAGTTCGATTCCCGGTACTGGAGAAAAACCAAAAAAAAAAGATACACATTTCCAATGACTCTCATTTTCAATAACTGGTTATAAAAATTGTTAATATATTTTGATCAGTTGTTTATTGAATTAATCACAAACCCTAATCCTTTAGTACTGGGTTAAATAACTCTTAGTTATTGAGTGCTGATCAGGCCTGCAATCTCCGAAGTGAGTGGACAGCTAAGGCTTAAATAAATGAGACAAATGAGATGATGTCACGGCTCCAGGAGGTTCTCACTCTCTTACAGCTTTGAATTCTCTGAGTTTAGGCAAAGACATCTCTGGGCAGCCTGTATTTATTTGGTTTACAAACAAGGGAGGGGGTTACTGAAGAAAATGCAAGAATCTGGGCAGGACTTGGAAATCCCTTTAAGGACTTCTCCAAGTAATACATTACGTTAATTTAGGAGAACCATGTTATCTCCAGGAAGGCCATCACTGCAGGAGTGATGTCTGCAGCCACAGTCTCCTTTAAGTTAATTGGGGTTGGAGCCAGACCTTCTCAGCTGTGCTCATATCTTGACCTTCAAAGGCCAATACAGGCCTCAGAGGTCACCAGTGACTCATAGCAGTTTACTTACTATGAGTCCACTGTCCATCTTTAGACAAGGTGCCTAAGCTTAGGACTACTCACAAGTAAACATGGAAAGCCAACTGTTTAATATTAAATCTGGCTCAGAGCCACTTTGTAGTGGTCTCCAACACTTTAGACCTTCAAAATTCAGACTTATAAACACATAAACTGCAGAGGAGAGTGACCTATAATGAATGTCTTTCAAGAATAAAATAGAAGCTGCGTGGAGGGTGAGGAGAGAGACAGGGGATGAAAAAAAGGAATGAAGACATATCCTGCCCATGTAAATTCCACACAAGGAGTGTGAACATACTGCCAATGTGGACACAAAATGAAGGAAGTGGATCAAGAGATGGGCGGAGGGCAAGGAGAGTGGGAGAAGGAATGAAAGGAACACTTATGACATATTATGCACACAGGCCAACTCCTCTCCGGGAATGTACACGTTATGTATTGCCAACATTTACTAAAAGCAAGAGAACAAAAATATATTAATTGGAGTAAAATTATGTAGAACAATGCAATAGAAATGTACACTAGAAGATATACTTTTGAATAATACAATGTTTTACTATTATATCATTTTAATGAGCTGGAGTGTGGACCAAATGTTGTGGCCTTTCTATTCAGTTGTATACATTTAAAAAATAGTTTAACTGTTAATGAGTATCAATATTTAAACCCAAATTATATCATCAGTACAATGAAATTTATGAAAAACTTTTAGATGTAATTTTTAAAATGTATAAGGAATATCTGGTTCTTAAAGATAACTTTAAGATATTAGAAGGAAAACTTTAGATGAATTCAGTTTCATTGAATTTATTCAGCAAAGAATGATTCATGAATCAGGTAACAGTCACATCCAGAACAGGTTCGGTGAGATCTGTTCAGCTATATGTTAAAACAGAATTTACAGACAAATAAATAAATAAAAGGAAGTGAGGCTCAGAAACATCTTGATTGGTTGCAGTAGAATGTTGCTGTATGTGAGCAAGTGAGAAGGCATTTACCTTACTGGGCATGGTATGACCAAGGGGCAGCCTGTGATTGGCTGAAGCTGAGATGCTCTGATTGGCTCAAACTCAGCAGTTTGTTACAAGATACTCAGATTATAGTTGTTAGCACACTAAATGAGGTTACAATTTGCTACATAAAGAGGCATCCTTAGGCCAAATTTAATTTAACAATGGGTATAGGTAAAAAGGTGGAAAGCTTCTGCGAAGTGAGTTAAACCCACATTAAATGAGAAGAAAGTCTATTCAGAATTTAGAGCTTACAGGTTTCCTCACCAACACAAAACTTCATTACAAGTGCTTGCCTTGGTCCTTGCAATATATACTTCAAGGTTCTTCAGAAACTGTCCCCTGAATTCCTTCCCTGGGAGAAAGTTTGTTGCCTTTTTTTCATTGAATATATGGGCTACACCCTATTGAAAGACAGATATATTTTTCTCTTTATACAAAAAACAAAGTGAATGAACAACAAAAGCAAACACATAAAGGTCAAAACCATTGCCAGGAAAAATTAAAGTCTTTAGCTTGCCAAAAGTATGGGAGAAACTCAGTTATGTTCCTTCTCCAATAATGGTTCTATGAGGACATCTTCTGTCACATCCCCTTCCAGCCCTCCTCCATGACTTCCAACAAGCCTTGGTCCACTTATTTAGAGATTTCCTGCCACTTCAGAGAGGCTTAGACCACACTCAACAAATGCTTCTGTAGGCAGCAAATACTTTCCATATTGTCCCTCTGCAACCTCGGTTAGGTTTCATGCTGTAGGAATAACCAGGTTTTCTTTTGCTTGACTTATTTGAGCCTATAGATTTTGTGCAAGTGATGATTTTGCAACTTCACAACAGTTTTATAAATTACCATGGGCCCACTCTGATGATTGAGATTTGTAATAGTTAACCCAGTCAGTTGAAAGCCCAAATCACTGACTTATCATAGTTCCTTAGGGCTAGTGTGGTCATAGCAAGACATAAGTAATTGGTAAATAAGATAGGAAAAATATTTTTTCCTTGAAAGGCTTTATGTAGTGAATATAATAGAACTTCTATCAAGATGATACTCATTCCATCTTTATTACATTATCGTATTGCATTTAACATACAAGCGCACACAATACCTGTGCTTTGTTATCCAACAAAAGATAGTCTTGGTCAGGGTCTGATTGGAAATGATGAATAGAATAGTGGGAAGCAAATAAAAGTTTTCTAAGGGAGGGATCTGCAAAGTTGCTGGCAATGCAGCCAGGGAATGTGTAAGCAAAAATGTTCAAGGAAATATTTTATTTTTATTTATGTTGGCCATGAAATAAATATTGCATAGTTGAATCAGTGAATTTTATGTGTCAGGCTCTATCTCCTATGCACCCAACCATTGCAGAGCTATCAAAAGCAAAGTGTGCATTTGAAAAGGCTCCCCTCTCTTAAAGGGAGGAGGAAAAAACCAGGAGTTTGACAAAATGCATCTCGATGAGTGTCTTTCCCTGTTCTAAAGCTATTTGGGTTTATTTTGATTTTAGCAAATGTAAGCGCTGAACGAAAAGTAGCTGAAGGCAATAGCTTCAAAAGGATGTAGAGGGAAGAGAAGGGCCCTGCAATTTTTTTTTCTAAGAAAATGACATTACACAGATGTAATATATGTCCAAAGAATAAAAGAGAACAGTTTCGATGCAGACTGGATACCCTCTTCCCTGTACTCAGTAGCAAAATACATGTTATCTAATGAGATGAGGTTTTTATACTGTAGGTGTCTGAACTGACCTGAGTGTCATAACTACATCAGTGTAAATGAGGGTCAGGGGCAGGCAAAGGAGAATGTGTGGAAACAGCACATGTCAGCAGAGGACGAGCAGAGGGGCAGCAATCATTTAGCATGTGCCCTGTGTGCAGTTTGGCCAGATTACAATGCAGAGCACGGCTTGCGGTCAGGCCAGGAGAAGTGGAGGAGGGCACACCCCTGAGACCTGAGCCTGCTTGTCACACTGCTTTTCTGGGTCCATCTCAGGACTGTCACTTTCCTTCCTTCTCCCTGAGAGCCAGCGCTCTGGAGACCTGGGCATTGGCTTCCGGCTGTTTATTAATTGCTGTGCATGTTTGCTGCTGGTATGTGACTCATGAGCTTCATGATATGAATAATTAAAGCCTTGCCTCTCTGTGGTAGTAAACTGATAAAATAATAACAGAGCATCCCTAATCCTTCGTGAAAGCTGAACCTATACCCGCCCCTCTCACATGCTCACACACACATGCACACACACACACATACATATACACGCTCGCTGAATTAGCTCACTCATTCTGGATCACTTCAGTTATTGTTGAATGCTTTTTAAAGATTCTCACCAATCTGCATTTTAAAAACCAGAAAATGTTACATTTTCACCTTAAGAAAATAAATATGTGATTATTGATAATATGTTATAATAACAGATACATGTTTTCTGCCTGTCTGCTAGATATTACAAAAACATCACACCCTAAATGGGCTAAATAAAAATTTTGAGAACTGAAAAATGTCAGGATGAAGCAACACTTCCCTTATCCAATGTCCAGGTCCACCAGAGAGTCACAGGCCCCACCAAGTGTCTGTGTATCGTTTGCTGTGTCCTGGGCCTCCGCATGCTCACGGCCACAGCTCATAGAAAGGACTGCATTTCTAATGGTGAAATTACAGGCATTTTGACAGCCTCACCACACATATATTCAGGGAGAGGAGATTCCCAGCATCCCTCAAATTCAAATGACAACAAACAGTGGGGTTTCATTTCCTCAGTCCAGGTTTTAGCAGGATTCTTGTCAGTCAAGACATTCACAGAACATCTGCCCTGGATGAAGTATTTCTCTTCACATACTAATTCCCTGCCTGACACTTGACAGCTTTTATAAAGAAAGATGGGAAGCTGAGAAGTTGCTCTGTAGGATAAAAATTTGATTCATAACAATTTACTTATTTAGAGTGAAATTCCACAATGACAGAATTGCTCATCCCTGTGGTTTTCACTGTAAAGGAATTCTGCTTGCACCTCAATTTGTGCCAGGGTTTTAATTTTCATAAGGAAGATATTTATCTTTCAGTCTTTCAAGTATATTTGAGTGGGCTTTTAGCAGATGTCCATGAGTACAGATTATTGTTGAAAACAGCTATAATTGAGTCTAATATTCTTTATGAAGAAAAATGGGTAAGATGAGAAACTAACCCAGCGATCACCTTATTTACATTATTTATGGCCTCGATTTTAGTAAAACATAAAGCCACATCATTCTTGTGTCTTCTGAGACAATTCTGAAGCCCAGTCAACTCCAGGTAATGTTCTCTTCTCTCATAGAGTGGGTATTGCTACTGGGAAATCTGTGATTAGCTACAGTCTCCCCAAAATAGATTTTTTATTATGCTTCATAGGAATTTTCAAGCTGCCAAGTTGGACACAGTCCAATAAAAAAAATTAGCGTAACAATTTTTAGGATTCTACATGGTTATACCACTACAGAGTTGCTGAGTCATCAGCTTACATAAAACTAGGAAATTGAATCTAAACCTTTATATAAATTATAAAGATAATAAAAATTAAATACTATTTTTAATTCTTAAAATAATACAGAATATCTGACATAACCTTATAAAGATTATTCTGTGTTCCAATTGCTCAATTTTTGTCACTTGGAAAAATAAGGACTCTGATATACTTTTCTGTCTTACAAACCTTTAAAAGCAAAACCTCATTACAGTTTATTAAAGTCTAACTGACGTACGATAGCTACAGGTACAATTTGATAGCTTATGCCATCAGCCCGAAACTTTGTTTCTGTCCATACACTACCCTCTCTCATGCCTCATAGAAAACAACTAATCTGGTGTCTGTCTCTAGATTTTCCAGATTCCACAATAAGTGTAATCATTCTGTATGTGCTTTTTGGGAGGATGAGGAGAAAATGATACATAATCATTCTGTATGTGCTTTTTGCTTCTTTCTCCTAGAATAATTAATTGAATTACTTATTCATCCTGTACACATCAATAGCCCTTCTTTTTATTAATATATATAATATTCCACTTTACAGAGCACATTTATTTATATACTATTGATGTACATAGAGATTGTTTCCAATTTTGTGAAGCTGCTGTGAATACTTGCATGTGAATCTTTATATGGATGTGTTTTCCTTTTCTTAAGTATCTAGAAATATAATAGGCACAGGCTTGATTTTTTCTTTGGCTAATTCTTATAGATTGACAGTTTCCCCCCTAGAATCCATATGTTGAGCCCTGAATCCCCAATAGCATAGCACTTGGAGGTGGAGCCTTTGAGAGGCGACTGGGTCAATACAGTGGAGCCCTCATGAGTAGGATTCCTGCTCCTGGAGGGGATGAAGTGAACAGAGCTCTCCCTGTCTGTCATTAGTTCATAAAGAGAAGGTGGCTTTCTGCAACTTTGCAAGGAGCCCTCCCGATAGCTCTAGCAACTTGAGAAATAGGTTTGCTGTACATAAACCACCTGTTAGTGGTGTCCAGTTATATTAGCAGAACCAAGACCTTAGCACATCATTTTCTGAAGTGTCTGTTCATTCTTACCAGAACATTCTGGGTATTCTGTGATCTCCCTCCCACCACGAACACTTGGGGTGATCAGTCTTAATATTTCAGCCTGCCCCTTTTACTCCCCTGCACCTGTCTGACTGGAAGCGGGACTTTGGTGTTCTGATCAACAAGAAGGAAAGCTTCCTCATTTCCCAAGCCTCCGTATCCTCAAGGGATCTTAGAGAAATAATAATTATTTACGTGTTCCCTTTTCTTTACAACTTGATTGCACTTCTTTATTTATTGTGCACTATTATAATAATTTTACAGAATTTTTCAAAAGGCTGCTAGAAATAATAAATATTCATAAATATTTTCCCCTAACATTTTTACTGTTCATGTTTTGGTCCATTTCATTCAATTTTTATAATCATAACAAAATTGCTAACATATATTCAAACCATATTGACCCAGATTTAAGATATGTGGTCTTCCTTTTCTCATGTAAATTTCACACATATATATTAAAAATAGGTATTGTTCTGCTGATTATCAAATGAATTTCAAGAAACAGAATCTTAGAAAAAGCTGAGTCATAAAACTACAAAATAGCAGAACCCAAACTTAACTCAATATATTTTCGACTCTAGAGTATATTTTTTAAGAGAAGTTTTTAAGGCAGTCTCATGAGTATCTTAGGTTTTAAAACAGTTCAATGAGAAAAAGACTGAATTTTAAAGACACTGAAAGAATTCTTTGTTATATGTTGGGAAATCAACCAGAGAAGTGTAATTAGAAAGATGGGAAGAGCAGACTTGGTATAACCTGCACGACATAAGGAACCAAGATTCCAGAGGCTCAGCTCTTGTACCTGCTGGAGAGGAAGCACGAGAGGTGGGTCAAATTATGTAATTTGTTTTTTTCACTCAACATCTATCACTTCTTTCAGACGAAGATGTGCTAGAAGAACTCTATGACAATATGCACTTTTGAAATGTTTTAGAGCAGAAAATCAGTGAAGTAAGTGGAACAGCCTTTGAATTCTGGGCTCTCAGGCAGTGTCATTCAAAACTGACAGGGATAAATCCCAGGGAGACACAGGAAGCCGGTCTACCCAGTCCAGATAGGGCTGGACCACATCCGATCTGCAAAGGTGAAGTGACGCATTGCAGCCAATGAGGCACCTCTGCTGAAGCAACCAAGATTCATGACACAGATCTCTTCAGTTTTCTTGTTGCTGTTGTTCGGTGGAGATATAGACAATGAATAATGCTATTGATGCTCTAGAAAAAGTTAGCCAAGAAGTTAAAGACGCTCTATTGATTTGTACAAATGAAAGAATTAAAAAATATTATTCATCATCAAAAATAAAGGCCAAGAATTGCTATATTTGAAGGTTTAATTTAATGAAAAGTATAGCTATAGCTATAGGAAAAAAGTTGTTTAGTATTCCTTGGATTCTAGAATAAAATGTTTTTAGGTGAAAGATAAAACTCTTTTTTTCTACTGTGTCATCACTTTATATAACACAGAGTAGGTAAAAATATTAAATGTACTCAGGATGACTAGAGAAACAGTTGCACATCTGTGGCCATAACTGCATATTGAATGAATATAAGGATTACATAGCCACCACCTCCTTAAAAAATGTTGTGCTTTATATTGAACAACAGCTCAAGTTTTTCTAAAGATCTTTGTCGTCCACGGTGAAAAAAGAGTTTATGGTTTAATTTTCTCACTTTATTTTTGAAGAAATTGAGACTTTGAAATGTGAATAAAGTTGATCTCACTGAGAAAGAGAATCAGCCTTTCAGGAAACTAATCTTAGAGCTGCTCTGGACCCAAAATGAGTTGTGATCCTTGACACGATCCCTGGATTCTCAAAGAGTCATTGTTTTTGAAAACAGAAAACATTAATATATATAATGAGAATTTTGAGTGATACTTCAACTTTCTAAATTTCTTCAAATCTAATGTTACTTATTCCAATAATCATTTTCATTTTCTGTGGCACTTAGTAAGATGAAATAAAACTGTAAGTCTTTCTTTCATATACAGCTCATTTTTCCCATGTGTAAAGAGTTTATTCTTCCTTAGATACTAAAATATGAAATTGGTTTATGCTTCCCAAAATTAATTTACCACACTCAGAGTTTGACTACTTTAAGTCAATTTTAAGCTTAAATTGGTCAGTGTTCAATTGTTGCTCTTTTACTTTTATTTTTTCTTCACCTCATATTGTTGCCCCTTTGCTATTTTTTAGCAGTGGGAATGCCTTGTTAAGGACAAGCAGTAGCAGTTAAGGACAAGCTCTCTGGGATTATTTCTCACATTTTGAATACTTGTTCCGTAAGTGTTGGTGCTTGTAACTTACCATTAATTTTAAGTAAAAAAATCTCAACTTTTTCTCTCATTTGAACCATGATTATGGGGACATAAGCAAAATTTTTTTAAGGTCAGTAGAAAGTCAGTAGAAGAATGATGCTCAATGTCTGAGCAACGCTGTTGTTCCAAGGAAAGATTAACAACATTTCCCTTGGTTTATCTGACACTTCCTTTAAATGTGTGTTTTTCAGATTAAACTTTTTAAATTTTCATACAGTTGTAGATAATACAGATCAATATGATACACGTTATTCAAATGATAGCATTTTGCCACACTGTAGTACAGTATCATGTAAGTCTACTCACTGGGTACAGTGAATATACAGACCATTTCCCACAGTGCAAGGGGTCTTTCATCAGCCTCCTCTATGTTCCCTCTACTCCTTCTTCAATCCCTGTGGCCCCTGGCAAACCTCGTTTATTTTCTATAATTAATGGAATCACATAGCACATCAATTTGGGGGACTGACATTATTCACTCAGCACAACTGGGCTATAATTCAAATTGTTCATGACCTGATACTTTGCTTCTCTGCCTTGCTGATTAATAATCTCTTGTACTGATATCCCAGAATTTAGGGAATCCAACAGTATTCCTGTCTTCAGTCTCAGCACTTTATTTTTTTAACAATAGGCAATTCTTTATCAGATATCTCAGAAAAATACACAAATAAGGTCATTTGTAGTGAAGAGTATTTTCCTTTTCAAGAAATTATGGGTGGAGGCTGGGGACTTAGCTCAGGGGCACAGTGCCTGCCTGGCAAGTGCAACGTCATGAGTTTGATTCCTGGTATCGGAAAAAAACAAACAAAACAAAACAAAACAAAAAACAAAATGAAAGAAATTATGGGTGGATGATCATTTCTGTCATCAATTTTTCACTCAAGCTTAAACACATATGCACGTGTGTTTCATTTTTATTTTTTTGTCCTTTTGCATATATAACTATTTTCAGTAATATTTTGATGCAATACAACATTTTGAATTCACTTTAAACAATAATTAAGCTTAACATCTTTGCTATTAAAAGGTTTGAAATAAAGACTTGAAAGGAACCACTAAGTTTTCATATTGCACAATATGTCAACTACATAATTGTTGTCTTGCATATGAAGATTATAAGAGGTTATCAGCCTTAAGAAGAATGTATTTTAATAGGCATTAAACATGAAAAATGGCTGTTACAAAATTAGTAAAAATATTTAACAGTTCTCGTAAAAGTTCAATACATGGTAGTCTTGGCTCTCATACTGTAGTTTATATAATGGTCAAATGGGACATTTTAGCAATCTTTGTTACTTTTTCAATTATGAAACAGCTTATTTGTAAGACAATGGTATTATATACACAATTAAGATAGCTTCCTTGAAAGATATGGATACCTTGTCTCTTTTTCACTTTGTAAATCAGACCTTGATTATTCCCACAACTGAAGTTTCTCCATAGTGCTTATAAACACCAATTCACTATTCCTTCAGCACAGTTATAAAATCCAGAGTTTACATTATCTGTTCATAGAATCATCTCTACACACACTTTTAGGATGACAAATGAACCCAGCTGACTTGGTGATTAAAGAATTTTTTATTCATTTGTAAATTTTTGAAATATTAATGAAGTAAGGCTTCTTATTGCTTAATCAATTTAAGATCCTGTGACTGTAATGGTCTTGCACATTTTCAAATACTTGAACAGTCAAGCACAATTTTGACACCCACATCTGATGTAGTTACTTAACATGAAGCCATTTTCACTCATATTTCTTCTCTTCTAACTTCCACATATTTTCAGCAGACCACCTATTAATGTGCAGTGCTATATATTATATATGTAGCACATAAATATGAAACAGTTATTTATTTTACTGTCATTATAGGTCAGAAGACAAGAAAAATGGGACTCAATTATTGGAGTACATAGGCGCCAACACTTCTTAATAATAAACTTATAAGGCACTGGGGATCCATAATTTCTGAAAGGAAAGCCTATTGATTTTGGAACTGATGATCACATAGGTAACACACACCCACTTAGTCTGGAGTCATCCTCCAAGACCTGTCCTTGTGAGGACAGTCAAAACTCATGCATCTTCAATTGTGAGATTTGCTACATGGAAAGAAATGAGAGTTGCTTACTTGCAAAAAATAAACAGATAAACAACTTCAAATCTTTAGGTCTTTAATACAGGGCTCTACAGGTCAAAGGTTTTCACTTTCTCCTTTTCACATAACTGCTCTCATTATTATACCTGTTTTGTCCACTGGGAAAGTTATTCATGTTTTTTTACAGGCTATAAAATCATGACCTCTTACCCAATATTTCTTTTTTTCAAATGAACACACATTTTTTTTTCTCACTTTCAAGGTACTTGGGGAAAGTTGAAATAACATTGATTCAATTCAGAAAATGAAAATGGCTACTTTTCCTACTAAAACAATATTTCACCTTGAGCATGTCACTACTTTTTCAGCAGTCTCTGGAAGGGGACAGATACGCCTTTAAAAATTGTATGTGTCTTAAGAGGCCATTAGAATGGTGAGCTGAAGAACTTGTGTGGGGGCATTTGGTACCCAGTGAGGACTCAGTTGTGTTTTAATTCAAGTTTATGTTTACATTATTTAAGTATGTTAAAAAATCAGACCTTCCCAAGTTAATCATTAAATCCAGTATAACCCTATTTTAAAAATCCTAGCAATTGAAGTGACAAATTGTTCTAAAATTTATTTTAAAAAGGTAAAGACTTAAGAATGGCTAAAGAAATCCTGAAGGCAAAGAAAAAATGTGGAAGATCTAGAAATCAGATAAAAATATTTGGATAAATCTATAGTATGTAAGGATATAAAATAGTCAGTGGACAAAATGGGTAGTCCAGAAAGTTCCCAAATGGAGTCACCTTGCACATAAGAAAGGAGCCAAGCTGTGTAATAAGAAAGGAAGTTGGTCTTACTGATAGACAAAGTTACATTAAGTAGACATTTCTTTAAGAAAAATATATCCTGATGCCTATATTGTATGATAACACAAAAATAAAACTAATCTGAATGATAAATATGTATGTGAGAAGTAAAAAAGTAGATGTAAGAAAATATTAATAATCCCAAGATATCACAGATTTTTTAAGATTAAAGCCATTCTTGGCTGGCTCCCAGGCTGAAAGGGCACAAATGTCTGGTTGAGGAAATCTGCTGCTGTCATGGTGGCTAGGAGTCAATGAAGCGAGGAGCAGGGAGGGAGACAATTGCTTCCAGGTCATGACCCCAGTGACTGCCTCTTCCGACCAGTATCCATTCCCTGGATTTATCCCCTGATGTGTATGGTGTCCCCATAATCCAAATTTTTCCAGAAACTCTACCTCTAAACTCAAGAGGCTTTGGGAGGATCTCCTAGATCTAAAACAGCAGTGTGACATAACGTGAACAACTCAGTAGCAAAGAAACAAAGAATTCAATTAAAAATAGGCAAAGGTTGTAAAGAGACATTTTTTTCTTTTTTTTTTTTTTTTTAATGGTACCAGGAATCAAACTCAGGACCTTGAGATTGCCAGGCAGGTGCTTGGGCCATGGAGCTATATACCCAGCAAAGGATACATGTTGAAAGGAGGCATACAAAAAGCTGATGAATATATCAAAAAATATTAATTATCACTAATCAACTGTGGGGAAATGTAATATCATTCCATGCCTGTTTAAAGGGCCTTCATCAAAAAGACAAAAGATAACAAATGCTAGTGTGGATATAAAAAAAAGAACTCTTTTATGCTGGTGGTGGTAATGTAAAATAATATAGCCATAAGGGAAGCAGTATGGAGAAAACAGAAATACCACATGACAAGTCAGTAAAGAGTTCAAATTAATAGGTTGGACAGGTGTCTGTGCTCCTGTATTTGTTGCAGTATTATGCACAGCATACAAACATGGAACAATCCTAAGTGTTATGGATTGATGGATGGATGGATGAAAGGATGGATGGGTGGATGGATGGATGGATGGGTAAAAAAATGTGACATATCACTTGTGATCACAGAATATAGTGAATATTTAAATTTTAAAAAATTACAGTAAAAGACACATTGACATTAATCTCCCTCAGAATGCTACCCCTTTCACTTGAAACACATATCACATTTTTCTTGCCACTTTCTGAAGCAGTTCTAGAAATCCTATTTCATGAGTATCTTTCATTGCTTATCAAAGCTACCCTGATGTCCTGAATCAGTTCAAAATACTTCCATCATTTTCTGTCAAATAAAAATTACAGTGGTCCTCATCTACCTTAATCCATGGATCTGGCTCTGTGAGACTTTTGGCTTTTCTCAAGTCAACATGACCATAAAAGGTAACTGTTTGGAATTGACTGAGTTCATTGAAGGAGCCACAACAGTGCAAATAAAGACACATTACAGAGGACTCCAAAACAGCTTCAGAAAATGGCAAGAATAATGGGATAAGTGTGTTTCAAGCAAGAAGGGGTCTTTTGAGGTGTAGTGATAACTGTAATTTTTTTATTTCACTGTATTGTGCAATCTCATGCAATATATACAACAGAATATGATTTAATCTTCAAGAACAAGAGAACTATGCCATTTGCAACATGATAGGTAAACTAGCAGCATGCTGTGCTAAATAAAAAAAGCCAGTCATGGGCAGACCACTGCTGCATGATCTCACATATATATATAAAGTAAAAAGTTGAACTCTTCAAAACAAGCAGTAGAATAGTTTCTGGGGGAGGGTTTAAGAAGATGTTGATCAGAGGATGCAAAGTTGAATTAGGAATGATAAGTTTAAGAGATCTGCTTTAAATATGGTGACCACACTCAAGGACCTATTTGTTGAAAATTGCTGAAAGTATCTTTTAAAGGTTCTCATCACTAAAAGTAATATATGAGGTGAGGTGTATCTTAGCGATTTCAATTTAGCTGAATCACAATGCACACATATTTTTAAAAACACACATAAGAGGGCTGGGGATATAGCTAGAGGCACAGTGTCTGCCTGGCAAGGGCGAGGTCCTCAGTTTGATTCCCAGTACAAAAACAAAACAAAAAACAGCAACAACAACAACAAAAAAAAAACCATAAGAAATATATAGACTTTTATTTTTCAATTTAAAACAAATACATTTTTTAGGAAAAGGTATGAAGTTATGTAACTAACATGATAGAGAACAATTACCAGATCAAGATTCAAAAAGAGATGCTATTATTTAGACTCATTGAGAACTTTCATGGCTAAAAGGTAAAAGCTTCACCTGGGCCCCAAGCAATGGGAAGGTCCTGGTGGGCACAGACTGCTCAGGCTGGGGGCCTGAAGCAACTCAGGGCAGCAAGGCTGGGTCTTGGAAAATACAGCAACTCTGGGAGCTGCTCCCCTCTCCCCAGCGGGGGGTCTTGTCATTTGCCATTTGCTTTGTTACTCTCTGGGGGCTGCATTGTCCTCATGATCTTTATTTGCCCTCTACACTTTTAAGCCTCTGACACTGATCCTCAGCTAGGAACCACGCAGCCTTGGGTATGCTTTCAGTCTCTCTGGGTGGTGGGTTGGGCAAGAGTCTTTGACTATTTCTCTCTCGTGGATGCAGCCTTCAAGCCCCACCAGTTGCTGGCTGATTGCTCTCATTTCTAATGCTGATGAAACCCAGGCTCATGTAAAAGCAGATTCCCAGAAGTCAGTGTGGGAGACTTGAGCTGACCCTAAGAGCCTCCTCAGGCTGTGACTCCTGGTCTCTTCAGTGGTCCTCCCACACTGGAAGAGTAGTCTGGACTGAATTTTTTACTAAATCCATGAATTCTGCCAATTGCTTTTTACCACAACCTCTCCTGTTCCTGAGAGCATTCTTATATTCAAATGCCTCCACAATCTTGTAGAAGTCAGTTCCTTTGGCAGAGACTGGAGTTATTCACTTGATAGATGACTTCTCCCCATTCCCAAGCAGAACCTTTGAGCGAGAAATGTAGAGCTGAGGATGGGGACCACAGCCAGTGTCTCTCAGAACTAAAGGACAGCTCTGCTGTGGGACTGAGAACTCCATGGGTGAAGCTGGAGTAGTACCATTTGGTCCTTTCCACTTTCCTCTCCTAATGTGAAGCCCACCTCACCACCAGGGTGCGAAGGGAGATGGAGGCCAGATTCTCTAAGTTTCTAAGACTGGGGCCTCTGCAGGAGAAGGAAGCTACTCTCTGCACCTGAATTCACTCTCATGGGAATTGGCCCCACCAAAAGAGAGCAGGCAGGGTCAGAAATGCTGAGTGCTACCCTCCCAGGAAGAACCTAAGCTGGTGGTGAGGCTGGAGAATTGGGAGGTTTCGGGACTAATGTCTGCTCACTAAACTGCAAGGGGCAGGGAGGAGCAGTGTAGGTTCAAGCACCACAGACCTTCATGTCTCGAATGACCCTTGTCATTCTGATGCAGATGATTCTTCATTTGCTGTTTATCATTTGTCAATTCTGTCTGATTATTTCCAAAGGGTTTAAGCGGTTGCTTTAGAACAATTTTGTCCAGGTTCACTGGGGCAGTTGATTGATGTTGTGCATCATTTTCTGTGGCCAGAGGTTAATTTTCTTAAATCTAAATTTTGAAAGTAAATAAGAAAAAAATAAAATTCAGAAATAAGTATCTTGAAGTGGAGAAAGCTAGTTTTGAATGAATGAAAATACAAATATAAACAGGGAAGACTATTGGAGTAAAATAGAGTGAAGAGTTGGTGCATTACATCTTTAGATAACAATTTTCCCCAATTTTTATATTTCAGAATAATAAATATCTCATGACAAGCATCTCAAAATAAACATGTCTATGTTTTTAAAAAACATACTATGAAAGAAAATGAAGGTTGGGAAACTTTATCAATAAATAGTTTTGGGGGAATTTCATTATTTATTTACTTATTTTGACCTCTATGTCTTGAAATTTTGATTTTAGAACAAATATATCCAAACAACCATCTTTTATACTTATTTCCTTCATATCTTTTAGCTTTTGGCTTCCCAAAATTAAAAATGTAACAATTTTCTTGTTTTGTGTATTATGTGTCTACAATACTCGCTAAGTATTTTCTTAAGTAATCTTGTAACATACGTTTGTACGATATCCTTTAATTGAAACAAAAAAAGAAAAAGCTCCTACCCTTCCCACAAAAGAAAAGACAACCTCTTGTTCTGTCCAAATAAGAAGATTTTTTTTATTATACCCAAAGATTTATGAAGATGAGACAATATAGTTTATTTCATTTGATGTGATTAATTTTGATAGATTAAATCAACTCATAATAAGTGAAAAACAAATTTAAACAAAATAATGAATCAAATCTGCTGAGAGAATTCTGCCAAAATCTTGATCTAATAATGTTACCCTTATTGGAGAGGGTTTGGAAGAAATGTGATCTGGGTGTCAGTCTCTGCTGTTCAGTGCTTTTGAAATCTTGGGAAAATAGCAGACCTCCTCATAGGTTCATTGGGGGAGTAGGTCATAGGTCCCACTCATAGGTCCTATAATAGGACCCACTGTGTACCTCACCTTAGGAGCCTTCTGCGATTTGAGGCTGGTTATAGGCCTAGAGGCAAAAATTGGTGGTGAGCATGGATCCTGAGGAGTGTCAGCATTATTCTCCTTGGTTAGCACAAGATTGGCTTCCCCAGGTATACTAGGAGAGGCCAACTTTGCAGGGTGTGGAGGTCGGGATGCCTCTGCCACTGTGTGTAAGGAAATCTCTTCCTCTGGCAAAATAATCTCATTAACATCTAGAAACTGGACATCCTCAGTTTCCTCGGGATCCTCCCACACATCTCTGTCCAAGTCTATGGGATCCCTTTCTTTTCTGATGGATCAGCGCCCTCATCTTTGCTTCAGATAGCCTTCAAGGCTGAGCATTAAACTTATACTATAGTTCAGCCAATTGAATTGTGAAGGCCTGTGCTTGGGTTTCTGCTATCTCAGCCTTGTGGCTAAAACAGCAGAGATTTTCTTTCAGGACACACTTAGAAACTCTGAAATTTCTTATGTGTGTCTGGAGCTAGGAACTTAAATCATGTGGCTCCTTATTGTCCTTTGTTAATTTGTCCTCACAGCCAGAAGACTGGATTTCCTATGGATGTTTTGAGCTCATTGTTTTCCTTCAGTTTGTCCAGGGATGCTGAGACCATCTGGCCAGCATCATTATATTTCCTACTCTGCCAAAGATATTCAACACTTTCACGTATGAAGTCCCTAAATTGCTGACATCCTGAAAGTGCTGAAATTAGGATAATCCAATGGATCTACATGGCATATTAGTTGAAACAGTTTGCACCAAGGATTTTCAGTATTCCCCACAGAAATAAGAGAGACCATGGTGACTTTAGGTCTCATCAAGTTAGATAGCTGACTCCAAGAACCCCTAAAGCTATTGAAAAATTTCATCATTATAATTGTTTCTCTAGAGCCACTCCTAGTACCAAATTCTGTATCAGTGTTTTACTAGAGAAACAGATATAACCCAAGATATACAAATGTATAAGAAATTACAAGATTGGCTTATGATGGTCAGCCACAGAGTCTGGTAAGGAAGTGTGAAGAGGGTGTTTGAAGGCTGGAGACTGAAGGTTTCAGTCCAATGCCTGGAGCTCACAGCAGTGTCCGTGCAAGTCCATATCAGGGGCCAATGGGTCTGCAACAGAAGGCTGACAAGTCTACACCAGAAGGCTGAAGGATCCTTGGTGGAAACCTGAGTCTGCACTGGAACCAGGAGAGGATGTCCAAGCTGAAGGCAAAGACTGGAGCACCTCTGAATAACAGAAGCAGATCTGCCCTTCCTCATTTCCCCTTTGTACCATCCAGGCCACCAGCTTCCCTGTGATGGGTCTTCCACATCCTAGGGTGTAGAATTGCTGAGCTGATTTAGTTAAACTTCTAAACTTCTCACAGTGATGTAATCAGTCATCACACCTATCTTGGATTTCATTCCTTTATTCAAGATACATAAGTGTTCAAGGTATTTTGCTGAGCATCAACCATAAAGAGCAGGAATTTATTAAGATATGGACCCACATCATGGATATATGATGGATATGACAGACACTATATATAATTGCTACAATGTAGAGAATTATGGGTGTTTTGTGACCAGTAGAAAGATATGAAGAAACTCTGGGGAAACTGGGACAAGCAAAGTCACATTAAAAGAAATAACAGCCTTTGAGCTGGATGCCATTGACCAAGTACAATTCCATTAGGTGGCAATAACAATAACAGTAATAATAGCTCAAATTGTATTGTTTAACAAGGGCCCTAGTCCATGTTCTTCATAAGTCTTAAATCATTTGATATTTACTTATCTTTCTATAATGTGATATATACTATTATAATAATTCATAGATGAGAAAGGCGAGATACATTTAAACTCATTAAGTAATATTAACATTTCCAACGTGGAGAAAATTTAATTTTTAGAAAGTTTCATCAGATGCAGATTTTGCTGGTAATATTTAATGTTAGGTCAGTAAATCATAATAAACATTCATTTGTTACAATGAAATTTTTCTTTCTAATTAATGACGTGGAGATCGAGAACATACTAAGAGAGACCCAGAAAAACAAGCGTGGATTCTTCAGAAACAGAAGACAAGTGATTAAGCACATGTTGTAGAAGATGCTTCTTCATGGCTAAAATATGAGATTAAGAGAATTTTAAATCTATGTAACCATTCTCAAAGTGTGCATATATGCAGCATGTAAAAAGTTATTATTCTGCAAGTTCAAAGCTATCCATTTTCTTATTACTTAATGAGAAAGAAAACTTCCTCATAAGAAGGGTAGGGAAGCTTTCTTCATATTTTATACCAGAAAGGCTGTTCCACAGAACAAAATGTGAGAGTACCTACACCCTGAAGGCAGTGCACAGGGGGAAGGTGTTGAATCCCTGGGTTTCCATCTCTGTGAATCAGGTGGGTGGGAAGTGCCCACTGATTTCAGAAACAGCTTCCCAACTGAGCAATGCCATGCTTCATGAATGATAACGGAAACCTACTAGCACCTCGGAAGATGATGAAAGCAGGGGGTTTCTCCTTTAGAGAATGGTCTTGTTTTATTTCAGGTGTTTTTATCTTTCAATGCACTCCATGTGAAATAAATGATTGTCAATTTCATGTTAAATACATATTTGAAAAACCATATGAAGTTTCTCATTCAGAAAAGGCACAAATGGCATGGTGACACCATGCACTGCTGGTATTTGTGTGTGTGTGTGTGTATGTGTGGTGTGAACATATTGCCACAGTTCTCAAAATGTTAAATATTGAACAGAAATATTCACTTTTCACTCTGTTTGAATTCACGAAGTGGGATCTCTTAACACTGATCTGACGATTCTCTCTGAAATGAGAGGAGCTTCTACTCACACCAGGACACCTACACAGGGCATTCCTAAAATGATACAGACTGAGCCCTGAAGAGAGGCATCACTGGGACGAGAAAGGCTGCACAGAACTGTAGCTCACAGAGATGGAGAGGAAAGAAAGCAAAACAGGGAGCTCCATATGGACCAAATGCAACAGCAGAGTGAACACTGACCCAGTGCCCAGCAAGGGGTGGGGCATAGTTTATTTTCTTGGAGCTGCAGAGGGACCTGTGGCATGTGGGTGGTATTGTCAAAGTGCAGGTGTGGAAATGAGGTTCAGAGGAGAGGACTGTGCTTAGAGCTTCCAGCGGCTGTGGAAGCTCCACATTTCTGTTTGAGAAAGTATTAAAGTGTCAAGCCAGTTGGAAGACAGGACTTGAAATGCACTTTCTATAACTCTCTAGCTAATATTAAAGAAGGAGAGAAGGCCAAATGCAATTATCTGAGAGGTTGAGGTGAAGCACCCCCCATACCTCCTCGAGGCTTTGTGAGCACTGGGACTGGCACCTGTCCCTGTCTGACAACAGGGTGGTGCAGTCAGCCTGTCACTCTTTGTCCCAGATGGTCACATGCAACATCACGTGAAGCAGAACTTGAGGTGATTTCCAAAGAATAAGGCTGAGTTTCTTGACTGAAAAAGAAAGATGATATCAAATCCTCACTTTAGTCTAGAATCTATTACTCTCTCCTAAGCTGAGGGCTGGCACCAGTCCTCCCTTGTCTCCTAGCTCTGCCCTGTAGCTATATAGACTACACAGTAGTAGAAAAGCACCACTCTGTGCAGCTGCTCGAAGCCTGCTGTGGGTGTAACATCAGGCCTCTGCTGGGCTCAGCCAGTGGAATTTACACAGGTGCAAGTCCACACTTCCATTAACTGAGTGACAGAGGTACCCTGCTCTGCCTCCTGCTCCACTTTGGAGGGATGAGATGAGCAGCCCGAGCAAACCACAGAGAGAAAAGCATATTTTCTTCCTCTGCAGTGGTGTTTTCTGGGTAGCCCTTCCGTGCAGTTGTTAAATTAGATACAGGACATTTAACTTGCACACTTACATAAGCGTTGAATAATTTTAGTATGAATACAAATCTATAAGTATAAATACTAGCATAATAGATAAGTACCTCCATGTAATATTTTGAATATGCAAATATTGCCAATTAGTGTTATTTATTTCAAGTTCAAATGTAACTGGGGAAGCTGTTTATTGATTTTCTAAATCTGGCAGCCTTACCTATGTGTCAACCTAATGCCCAGTCCCTGGACTCAAGGAGCTCAGTCTGGGGGTATCAGATACATACTCATTATTAGTATATATGCTGCTGAAGTGAGCACCACACTCATCATTAGAAAAAAAAGAATGATAAGCTCTTCTTAATGGTACCATAAAGTGCTTTGGAATCTGATAAAAGGATGCCTAATGGAGAATTGAATGAATTAAGATACAGTCTTTTGATATCAATGTCTTTCTGTTTTACATCTGAAATTAAGTCATTAAACTAATGACACAGGGGTTGGTACAGGCTTGGGAAATAAGACAAAACTCCATCCAAAGTAAGATGCCCTGCAAGATAGTACTTTAAGAAATACCATGGTCAGTTACCACATCGTTTGCATACTTGTTTCATAAGAGAGCCTCATTTTCTGTTCCTTACAATGCTCAAAAAAGACAGATTTGCT
This sequence comes from Chinchilla lanigera, assembly GCF_000276665.1. Taxonomy (NCBI): domain Eukaryota; kingdom Metazoa; phylum Chordata; class Mammalia; order Rodentia; family Chinchillidae; genus Chinchilla; species Chinchilla lanigera. Next base: position 4,806,052 of record NW_004955496.1, on the reverse strand, counting down.
TTACATTATCAAAAGGGAGTTTCTTTTCCAAACTATGAGAAGCATCCAGTTTTCACTTATTTACTGCAAACACTCTATAGTACTCTTATTATGGTATTTCCTACATCTCTTGGTACTGTTTCTGTGTCCTTTTTGAATCATAAATTCCCATGGGTGGATTTTTGATCTCATATTCTTTACATCATAAAGCCCTCATCAGCGCACAGGATAACACAGGTGCACAAGTACTGAGTTGACTGTCAGAATTAATGCCCCTTTAGGGGAGGTAAACCAAAGTTTGAAGATTGAGCTAGTATTTATGCACACATTGTGTGTGTGTGTGTGTGCTTCTGTGCTTATTATATGCATGCTTGGACAGTGTGTGGTGACCACACAGATATTTAGCTCTAGAGAATTTATTGTAGTGCCAGTCATCATCATAATGAAGAAAAAAGGAAATTCAAATAAGAACAGAATTCAAAAACCAGCAATATGTTAACAGAGAAATGTTCTCACTTGTGTTAGGCCATTTTGCTATATATTTTTATCTTTTAATCCCTCCCATTTTTATCACCCTAATCACTACTGCATGCATGTTACCTCACCTACTGAATAAATTGTTACCCCTTAACCCTGCCATTTCAAATTCCTTTTGTTCTTTTCACATTATTTCTCCAATGCAAAATGAAATTTTATATATGCACACACATACACACAGAGCCCCATGGAAAATAGGAGAATTCACTCATATTAATTGGCTATAGTTGGAGAGAAACAGATTTCCTTATAATCTTCTCTTTTCCTTTCTGATTTCAGCAACTTTATGCTGCTGGTCTTCTTCAGTTCAAATTGTCTACACTTCTGCCAGTTATATTTTTTGTTTATCCACATTAAGGCAAAAACGTGTGTTTGGAGAAAAGTTTAAGCAGAAAGCATGAGGTAATATTTTTATTTTTATTT
>NW_004955496.1:4799323-4804883 GCF_000276665.1 Chinchilla lanigera | reverse complement strand
TATATATATGAAGAATCTAAGATTATCACACTAGTGATATTTCTATACCTTTGTGTATACATAATTTTCTTTAACTCAGAGACTGAAAGTAAGAAAGTATGTATTCATCCATGTTTTATAAACTGCTAGATACACAGTGGGTGCATGATAAATGTTAAATAAAAGTAATCTGCTCCTAGCCACCTATATCTGTCTGCAATTAAGCAATGGGTTGCCAAATTATGTGCAAGTGGTTTTTATTAGGTTATATTTTCCTAGGCAGCAGGTAGAGGATTTAGCATGTGCTGTGCACTGCGGATCTTCCCCAGAGTGACTTACTGTGTTGTTTAAATAGATAAAATCCCGACAAGCACCCCGAAGGGAGATTGTAAGAGCTAAATCAGCAGTCAGCCTGACTGTCTTTGCTTTCTTTCTGTCTTTCTTGTACCTCAATCTCATCATTTCCTTTGAAGTAAATAAACGACTCCGGATTTTCAGCAAATCATTCCTGCACTTCAAGCTGGTAAAAATTTCAAATGCCAGTTTTAAGCTTTCTTATCAATAAGACCCAAGTGAGTTTCATGTGTGTGAGAGTGTGTGTGTGTCCGCGGTGTTGCTTGTATTTTGTTGATTCAGGTTTTTAAAATTTGGATTGAAGTATACATTATACTTTAATTGTCAATGATAAAAGACCATCCCTTTCTAACCACGAGTGATAGAGTGACTACTTTGTTTGAAAGAGATGTGGAAGACTCATGAGCACTCTTACAAAATAATTATAAAATCCTAGAATATAATGTAATGTCATGCGGCCTAGTCCTCTGTCGAAGGCATCCCTCTCTACTTTATTTCTGTCTTGCCATTCACCAAGTAATGCAGAAAATCTTAATAATGAAGTAATCTCTTCGGAATGCAACTCCTTATTTTTATTTGTAAGACCGCCTAATTTATTTGTAAGACCTCAAGTATGATTGAGTCATACTTGTCACTCATTGGCATTTCCTCTATGATGACCAAATCAGCAGTCTTCAATCTCTCATCTGGTCTCCCATGCAATAAGGTAGTTCTTATGTTTGCATACATTGTGCTTGTTTGGTTACCCATGTTTTTCACATTATGGAAGCCTATGACAAATCTTTAGTTCTCATACTTTTTAAGCTGCTAATGCTGATCATCCCTTTCTTCACACAGTCTGTTTTATTTCTTTGCCTGGGCTATCACCATGTTCTTTCTCAGTCTCCTTTGTAAATACCTCCTCATCTTTGCAAACCATTTCATACAGTGTGCCTGATATTTCATCCCTTACAGTTCTTTTCCAGCTATATCACACCTTTGGTGATTATTTGACATATCATTCCCACCAATAGCTAAAGATCTCAGAATTCATATATCAAGTCCTGAAAATACCCATTATTCTGATTTTCTACTTAAACATCTACTAGGATCTCAAGCACAATATATCTCCAAGCTGAAACCCTTGTTTACTCCTCACCTAAGTAACCTGCTTTTTAAATGGTACATAATGATTGCCCCACTTTAACTGGCTTGCTCCAAATGAAACACCCAAATCCTTACAATTTTTGTTTATTTTACTCTATCACCACAAAGAATGATCGTCAACAAGACGTGTGTGTGTTGCTTCATGTATTTTGTAAAGTTTGGATTCAAGTATACATTGTTTTTCTTTAAAGAAAACATTAATTCCCTTTTTTAGGCAAATTATTGAGAATGTGCAACAAATAATAGTTTTCACACTTATTTAATTGCATAATGATGATTTAAGTCTTTTCTTTTTATTTCTTTAAATTTTTATTTGAGTTTATTAGTATAATTTAGGTATACAAAATGACCGCATTCATGATAGGGAATTCATATGTATACATGACATATCTTGGTTCCTTTTTTACCATTTCAATCCCCTCTTTTTTAAAGTTTTATGGAAAAAAGGTAAAAGAAAATTTCATAAAAAATAATAGAAGGGCAACAATAGTTAATATACTGCATAGCTATCTTTAAAGTAGGACATAATGTTATCTGTAAAGTAGGAAAAGACATGGGCATAAAAAATTCTCCAGTTCATATTAGCACAAACCTTCCTTTTCAATGAAATAAGAGACACTAAGTGTGTAACTAAACTTGCATTTTTTCCTTTTCCTTTCCTTCCTTTCCCCTTTCCCCCATCCTAATTCCTTTTACCTTCTGAAAAATTTCTTCCCATTTCATAATAGTTACTGTACGTCTTAAACCTTGTTTAATCTTTCAGTTTCTCAAACCAGGGAAATAATAAGATGCTTGTATATGGGAGTCTAATTTATTTCAATTATGAAAATGATTTCAAGTTGCATCCATTTACCTATGAAAGTCTCAAATTTATCCTTCTCTATGGCTGAGTAGTACTCCATTGAATAAAAAGACCAAATCTTTCTTAACCATTCTTCAGTTGATGGGCATTTGGGTTGTCTCCAAGGTTTAGCCACTACAAATTTTGCTGCAATAAATATGGGTGCACATATATTTCTGTGGTATGATGTTTGTAATTCTTTTGGGAAGACACAGAAGGGGAATAGCTGTTTCAAATGACACCACTAACCCCATCTTTTTAAGGAATCTCTGTACTGATTTCCAAAGTGGTTGTACCAGTCTATACTTTCACCAACAGTGGAGAAAAGTTCCTTTTTCCCCACAGCCCCTCCAGCATTTGTTATTGGTTGATTTGTTGAAGATAGCAAGATTTTCTGCAGTGAGATGAGATCTCAATGTTGTTTTAATTTGTATCTCATGAATGACCAGTGATGAACATTTTTTCACACACACACACACACATATATATGTATATATATATATATATCTTATGTATATGTATATATATCTTATATATATGTGAAGAGTGTGGTTTCAGTTTTTTTCTCTGCAGTGAATTTGTTGTGTACAGGAATGCTACTGAGTTTTGAGTGTCAACTTTGAATCTAGTTATGCTGCTGAATCTGGTTATTAAATCAGAAGTCTTTTGGTGGAATTTTGGGGTCTTCCATGTACAGTATCATGTCATCTGTGAATAATGATAATTTAACTTCTTCTTTTCCTATCCTTATTATTCTTTAATGTCTCTCTCTTCTGTAACTGCTTTGGATTATGTTTCTAAAACTACATTGAGTAAGAGTGGTGATAGTGGACATTTTTGTCTTGTTCCTAATTTTAGAGTGAAAGTTTTCAGTTTTTGACCATTTAGTATGATGTTGGGTGTTGGTTTGTCAGAGATGGCTTTTATCAGATTGAGATAAAAATAAACAATTATAATTTTCTGTAGGGTTTTTATAACAAAAGAGCATTGGACTTTGTCAAAAGCTTTTTCTGCATCTATTCTGATGGTCATGTGATTTTTGTCTTTTTCTCTATTAATAAGGTGTGTTACATTTATTGATTTGCATAACTTAAACCATCCCCCTTGGTATTATCTTCCTGCTGATTTGCTGCATTCTGTTTGCTAGTATCTTACTGAGGATTTTTGCTTCTCTCTTCATTAGTGAGATTTGTCTATAGTTCCCCTTTCTGGATAGGTCTTTCTCTGGTTGTGGTATCAGGAAAATACTTACCTTCAAGGATGATATAGAGAGTATTGATTCCCTTTCAATTTCAATAAAGATTTTGAGGAGTATTGGCATTAAATCTTCTCTAAATTCCTTGTGGAATTCAGCAGTGAATCAGTCATTAACTGGGTTCTTCTTTACTGGTAATTGTTAAATTACATTTTCAATTTTACTAACTGATATTAGTTTATTCAGAATTTCTCTATCTTCTTGACTCAGATTTGGGAATTCATATGTATCTAAAAATCTGTCCAGTTCTTTTGTTTTTCATTCTATACAAGAAAAGATTTTCAGAGTAGGTATTGATAATCTTCTGAATTTCTATAGGATCTACAGTGATTTCTCCCTTCTCCTTGCTCATTACATGAATTTGAATCCTTTGTTTCCTTTTGAGATAAGGTTGGCTAAGCGTTTATCAATTTTATTTATTCTTTCAAAGAATGAATTCTTTAATTCATTAATACTTTGTATTGTTTTGTTAGTCTCAGTTGCATTAATTTCTGCTTTGATCTTTATAATTTTCTCCATTCTGTGAGCTTTGGGTTTGACTTGCTATTCTTTTTCTAGAAACTTAAGGTGTAAAATTATTTTGTTTATTTGTACTCATTCTGTTTTCCTCATATGAGAATTCACCATTTTAAATTTCCCTCTTAGGATTGCTTTCATTGTATCACATAGTTTTTAGTATGTTTATCTGCATTTTCATTTAATTATAGCTATTTTTTAATGTCTTATTTCATTCATCTGTGATCCACTGGTTGTTCAGGAGGGTGCTATTTAATTTCTGTGTGTTTATGGAGTTTTTGCAGTTTCTTTTGCCAGTAATTTCCAATTTCATTGCACTATGGTCGGATACTATACATGGAATAATTTCAATTCTTTTGCATTTGCTTAAGTATAGTGTTTAGAGACCATCCCGTGTGCAGCTGACAAGGATGTGTATTCTGATGCTCTTGGGTGGAACACTCTGTAAATGTCGACTAAGTCTGTTCAGAGGTTTGGTTCAGTTCTGATGTTTGTTGATTTTTCATTTGGTTGATCTATCTATTTGTGACAATGGGGTATTAAGTTCTCCTGTTACAATTGTGTTATTGCTTATTTGATTTTTCATATCTACTAATATTTATCTTATATAGTTGGGTGGCCCATACTTGGTGTATAAATATTTATGATTCTTATTTCTTCCTCTTTAAGTTTTCCCCTAACAAGTATGTAGTGACTTTCTTTATCTCTTCTGGTCAGTCTTGGTTTGAAGTTCACATTGTATGCAAACAGAATAGCTACTCCTGCTTTTTTCTGAGTTTCTGTTGCATGAAAGATTGTTTTCCATGTTTTGATTTTCAATCTATGAATTTCCTTTTGAGTTAAATATGTTTCTTGTATACAGCATATTGTTGGAGCTTGCTTCTTGATCTATTCTTCCATTCTGTTTCTTATGATTGGCGAATTGAGGCCATTTACATTGGTGGTTATAATGATATGTATTGGCGTATCATTATATTATCCTGCTATTGTTTCCATGCTTATCATGATGTTTATCTGCTGCTGGTTCCATGTTTTTCTCCTCTGTTTAATTGCTTGCCCTCCCTGCTTGTTTCCTTTTGCTGTTATTCTCGGAATTGTGGTCATTTTTTACTCTGTCTAGAAAATCTTTGTAGGGTTGGTTTGGTGGTCACGAGTTTCTTTATTGCAGAAGTATCTTATTTCTCCATTGATTTTGAAAGATAGTTCTGCAGGGTACATCAATCTGTGTTGGAAGTTGTTTACTTTCAGGACTTGAAATACTTCACGACAAGCTTGTCTCAACTTGAAGGTATGTGTTGATAAGTCTACTGTGATTCCGATGGGCTTTTCTTTATAGGTGATCTGTTTCTTTTGTCTAATAGCTTTCAATAGTCTGTTCTTGTGCTGAATTTCCGAGATCTTGATTATTATAGGTCTGGATGTAGATTTATTTTGGTCATGGCTAACTGGAGTTGCATATGCCTCACTTA
>NW_004955496.1:4758354-4798473 GCF_000276665.1 Chinchilla lanigera | reverse complement strand
GAAGTTGTTACCCAAGGGCTTCTCAGTATTGTTACAGAAGTGAGAACAACTGATTACAGCAAACATGACATTCTCACTAAGATACTATATTTAGCAATAACAATAACAGCAAGCTCAGTTTAGAAACTGATAAACTGTGGTAACTATTAATTTTGTACTTTAAAACATAGGATCAAAATCTAAAGTTATATAACCAAATGGATTATAAATTGTGAAGTTTTATGCAAAGTGTTTCCCCTCGGTAGAGTGGTTTTACCTTGGGGTGGAAAAATTTAAATAGTTTAATGCATAAAACAGAGACAAATGAAAAAAAAAATGAAGTAGAAGCAAGGTTGGAGGACAAAGGATGATCATACAAACTTTGAGAAACTAGAGAAAAGGGCAGAAATGAAAGAATGAAGTAAGCAAGGGATTATTGAAGTTGACCAGAAAAATTAGAGATACTACTCACTCATATGAAAATGTGATTAAGTCTAGAGAGATAAGTTGAGGAAAGGGGCAAAAAAGATGAATAGATTAGAACAAAAATATAGGTAAAATACCAGAAAAGGGTAAAGATAAAGAAAACAAACAAGCAAAGAAATTAAAATAAAATAAAATAAAATAAAATAAAATAAAATAATTAAAACTCCTCTGGTATTTACCAAGAACCCAAAACAACTAGATAACACTGCCAAACCTGCAGCAGAGTTTTTACTGGATTTGAGGCTGATCTTGGCTTGCAGATGTGGAGACCTGGGACCAGAATCTTCAGCCAGTATTTTCTGTATGTTCATTAGTGGCTTGTTTCCTTAGCCTTTTTCTCTCAACATGTCTCTCCCCATTGCTCTGCTGTGTTCAAAGACAGGGGGCTGTTCCCAGCCTCATGCATCCCTGGCTTCTCCTACTCCTTGCTCAGCCTTCTCTGACCTTGTCCACTGGCAAGTCCCTGTCCTTTCAGGTCATATGTTGTCAGGTGGGGTGGGATGTTGTGTGGGCCTCTGTTCCTGTCATTGCCATCCAAAGTTGCTCAGTCTCAATCTTCTCCTCTCCCAAGGGGAGAATGCTAACCTCCCACTTATTGCTTTACAAGGTCCGTGGCCATCACCTCCCAACTATGCTGTAGTCTGTAACTTCCTTGGGCAAGTTGGGGTGGGATGCTGTTGGGTACTTTTCAGCTTCTTCCCCTGGTGAGTGTGGGGACAGCCCCAAGCTACACAGCGCCCCATGCAAGGCTGTATAATTGTTTGTGCTTCTTTAACCACAGGTCATGGGGGAGGGATTAGTTCCTCCATTTACTATGCACTGACATAGTCTTTAATCTTATTCTTAGAGGTTACAGTCAGCACTCTGGTGAACAAAAGGAAAGGGAAGAAAAGAACAGAACAGAGCAGAAGAGAAGAGTAGAGAAGAGAAGAGAAGAGAAAAAAGAAAAGAGAAAAGAGAAGAAAAGAAAAAAGAAGACAAGAGAAAAAAAGAAAAGAAAAGAAAAAAGAAAAGAAAAGAAAAAAAAGGGAAGAAATGAAACTAACTCCTCTTTAGGGAAGGAGCAGTTCTCTTGCTCCTGTGTGTGTCACTGGAATTTACTGCTGGACTGTAGCATTTTCTGTTTGGAAAAAGGCAAAAGAGGGAGGGGGCCTCGTATCCAAAATTTATCCTGTGTGGTTTGATTTAGCCTTACTATTTTAGTATATCTTTTTTTCTTCTTCTTCTTTTAAGCTACCTAGTGTGGTGGGCTGTTGCCTGCAGTTGGGCAACAGACCAGCAGCTGAGTGGGATGGTTGGCTGCTTTGTCAAGGTCTTTATCTACATTTTGCTTGATTTATGGTTCTCTTATTTCATATTGATTTTGGTTTAAGGGTGTATGTCCTGCCCTTTATTCCAGTCACTTTTGTTTTTAGTTGAATTTCTCTGAGTATCTCTGAATGAGGCTCCTCCTCTTTTCAGCCATGTTGTTTTTTCTCCCATGGCCTCTTTCCAACCCCTTTCCCTCCCTGTTTACAAGGATCTGTTTTCATTTTATCCTTATTTTTTATTTTTGTCTTTTTGAGACAGGGTTTAACTATGCAGTTCAGGCTGGCCTTCAGCTCACTTTGTAGCCCAGGCTGGCCTCAATCTTGTAACTATCCTCCTGCCTCATCCTCCCAAGTGCTGGGATTACAGGAATGCACCACCACTCCCAGCCATAATTATTTTCTCATTCTTTCCCTTCTTTCCTTTCCCCTTCCTCTTCCCTAGTTACCTTTTCCTTTTGAACAGTTTCTTCTTCTTTTACAATACCTATTATACATTTATATTCTTACTCATATTTTCAGTTTCTTACATCAGAAAAATAATGTGATATTTATACATATGTGTCTGATTTATTTCATTGATGATTATGGTCTCAAGATCCATCCATCCAGCTTTAAATGTCTCAGTTTTCTCTTTCTTTATGGTGAGTAATACTCTATTATTTAAAAAATCCCACATCTTCTTTATCCATTCATTGACTGATGGGGATTTGGGTTACTTCTAAGATTTAGCTACTATAAGCTGTGTCACTACAAAACATGGGTGTACATATATTGTTATGATATGATGCTTTTAACCAATACAGCAAAGGACAAGAATCATATGATCATCTCAATAGATGCAGAAAAAGCATTTGGCGAAGTTCAATATCCATTCATAATAAAAACCCTACAGAAAATTGGAATAGGTGGATATTTATCTCAGTCAACATCCAATGTCATACTAAATGGTCAAAAGCTTAAAGTTTTCACTCTAAAATCAAGAACAAGACAAGGATGTCCACTATCACCACTCTTATTCAATATAGTTCTGGAAACACTGGCCAGAGCAATTAGGCATGAAAAGGAAAGAAATGAAATAAGGATAGCAAAGGAAGAAGTGAAATTATCATCATTTGTAGAACACATTTTGCAGACAAACCAACACCCAATGTCATACTAAATGGTCAAAAGCTCAAAGTTTTCACTCTAAAATCAAGAACAAGACAAGGATGTCCACTATCACCACTCTTATTCAATATAGTTCTGGAAACACTGACCAGAGCAATTAGACATGAGAAAGAAAGAAAAGAAATAAGGATAGGAAAGGACGAAGTGAAATTTTCCTCATTTGCAGAACACATGATACTTTACACAGAAGATCCCCAAAACTCTACCAAAAGACTTCTAGATTTAGTAACCAGATTTAGCAGAGCAGCTGGATACAAAGTCAATACCCAAAACTCAATAGCATTTTTGAACTCATTGAGGGAGAAATTAGGGAAGCCACACCCTTCACAATAACATCCAAAATAATGTAATATTTAGGGGAATTAATCTACCAAATTAAGTAAAAGATCTCTACATTGAAAATTACAGTGTTCTGAAAAGGACATCAAAGAGGATATCATAGAATGAAAAGGTATCCCTTGCTTATGGATTGGAAGAACAAACACATTGAAAATGGCCATACTCCCAAATTGTTACACAGATTTAATGCAATCCCAATCAAAATACCATAAGCATATTTCACAGAAATAGAGAGAACATTCCCAAAATTCATTTGCAATCAAAGGTGAACTAGAATAGCATAAACTGTTCTGGGCAATAAAGGCAAGGCAAGAGGCAGCACAATCCCTGACTTGAAATTGTACTACAGAGCTACTGTGATAAAAACAGCATTGTACTGGAAAAAAGCAGACCTGAGGATCATCTACAGTCTAGAAGATGTAGAAACAACTTCCAACTAGCTCAGCTACCTTACCTTTGACAAAGGGTCCAAACACATTCACTGAAAGAAAGACAGCCTGTTCAATAAATGGTGCTGGGAAACTGGCTTTCCGCATTCTGAAAACTGAACCTAGACCCATGTCTATCACCATGCACTAAACCAAAGTCAAAATGGAACAATAAATCTGGTGGAAGATAGAATAGGGAGAGCTCTTAAAGATATAGATGTATCCAAAAATTTTATGAACAAAGCTCTAATCACATAGGAACTATCTTAAAGAGTCAACAACTAGGATTTCATCTTATTAAAAAGGTTTTGCAAACCAAAAGAAATCACCAGCAGAGTGAAAAGACAACCCACAGAGTGGGGAATAATTTATGGCAGCCATTCTTCAGACAAAGGACTAATATCTAGAACATATAAAGAACTGAACAAATCAGACCCCTCAAATTCAGAGACCCAATCAAGAAAATGAGCACTGAAATGAATAAGCTCTGAGGAGTGGTTGAGCTGGTGATCAGTCACACATTTGGAGCTAGAGCATGACCAGCCCCTGAAACACAGAGCATCAGAGGCAAGCCACATGAACAAATTGCTGGGACTGGAGCAAAGTCCATCCATCAAGTGTCTGGACTTGATGTTCCTCCCCCTTCACTACACCACAGACAGCTCTGAGAATGTTTCACTTTCAGTGTTCTCAGAAAAATACTGAGACCTTGCACTTTCAAGCCTGTCACATCTTTACCCCCTTTTTATCTTGTGTAAATGAAGATGCAGACCATGCTGGTTTATCACTGCTTCTCCACCAGAGAGATCAGATTCCACTTAGTCTCTGCTTTTTCCTATGTGTCTTGTGTTTTCTTAATCTCCCATCACCCCTTCTCAAGACTCTACTGTATGTGCATGCTGTGGTAATAGACATTTACCTGGAGAAGTACAAACAGTAAATAAATATATGAAAAAATGTTCAACATCACTGGTCATTTGACAATTGCAAATTAAAATAACATGAGATTCCATCTCACTCTAGAAAGAATGGCTATTATCAAGAAAACATCTAATAAAAAATGCTGTCGAGACCATGGGGTAAAAGGAACCCTTCTCCACTATCCCCATTTGCAATGGCTTTGCCCTCCTGATCTGAACACCTGATAATACTATCATACTGGGAGGTGGGATTTTAATATGCATTTTGGGGAGGATACAATTATTTGGTACATAGCAAGAGCCAAGATGAGGATGGAAGCCAGGCCTTAATGATGGCAGAAGGGAAAGATAGAGAATCTTGAGACATTGATAATAATTTCTAATTACTGTATTGTCTTCAGCAGATTCGGATTATGCAAAAGAAACTTCTACTTTTTAAAGTCCTATTTTTCGTATTTCTGTTAAAGTTCAGTTCAGTTCAAGATCATTTCAGTACAGAGGCACTGTACTGATTTCCCTACTTACTCTCAGTGTTATTTTATTTAAAAAATGTAAACATGGGAGCTGGGTGTGGTGGCGCACGCCTGTTATCCCAGTACTGGGGAGGCAGCAGGATCGTTGCGAGTTCGAGGCCAGCCTGGGCTACAAAGTGAGCTCAAGGTCAGCCTGAACTGCGTAGCGAGACCCTGTCTCAAAAAAAAAGACAAAAAAAAAAATGTAAACACGATTACTTTACATACATACATATGCACAAAGTCTTCCAATAGCTTTCATGTTGGATTGTCTTAAAAAGGTGAATTTATTGGCCTAGCTTAAAAAGGACTACATGGTCTGTGCCCCAGCAAGCTGGTGGATTGCTTCAGCCAAGTTTTGTTCCATTGCCCCTCTCCATCTCAGGTAAACTAGCTTCCTTGTTACTTTAGAGCACTCTAAGAACACTTCCACATTAAAGACTTTGCGTGTAAAGGTCGCTCTGCTTGGAACTCTCTGCCCTCCCACATCTCTGCATAGCACTCTTGCTATTTTTTCATACCTCTCCTCAAATATCTTCTCCCAGGACACTCATTAGTTGCCATACTTAAGTGGCACTCCACCTTGTTCTTCCAGCTTTTTCCTGGTGTATTGTTACCTCACTTTATAGTTGGCATTTTATTTACTTTTTTGTCTCTATCTTCTTCAGCAATTGTCATGGCTTTTATCTAGATGCTTCCCCATACACACACAAAGGCATGTGTACTTATAGGTGGAGCTTTGGGAGGTGAATGGGTCATGGTTATGTGATATTTGATTAGTTCACTGATTGTTTTATAGCTGGATATAATATTAGGAGGTGAAGCCCAGTGGGAAGAGGTGGATCACTGTGGACCAGGTATAGATATAGATTAGATATAGATATAAATGTAGATGACACAGATATAGATATTGATGTAGATATATAAAGATAGATATAGATGATATAGATTTAGACATAGACATAGATATAGATCTAATTATTACTCCTTTGAGTACCACTGCTTTTCACCACTCTGCCATGCCCCTTTACCACGCTGCCCTGCCATGGAACCAGCCAACTACAGACTGAAATTTCTACAGACTGTGAGCCAAAATAAATCTCTCTTCTTTTAACTTGTGGACATCAGGTATTTTGTTCCAACAATGAAAAAAATAATGAAGAAATTAATTTTGTCTGGACTTTGTTTCTTTCATTTTTAATATATATCTGTTACCTATAACAATGTCTGCATCTAACCGTCTCCACTATTGAGCAAAGGAGGTATGGAATCGAGCCCGTGATTGTTGCTGCATCCACTGGTTATGTCAATATTGATATAACCAGAAGCTTCACTCTCCATAGGGCTTTGTAATATCTTGTTAATGGTTGTTTCAAGTACCAGTTCAGATGCCATGTAAGAATGGGGGAGGTCATCTTTTGAAGGAAAAAATGCTACACAACCTTTTAATTGAAGGTATGTGTATATCACAGGCAGAAGCTAGTGAGAAACAATCTCTCATTAGGAGAGCAGCAGGACAGGGAGTGGGAGGTGCAGTGAAACCTCAGTGACATTTCCTGCAAGAACCAGCAGAGCCTGGAAACTTCTGATGACTAACTCAGCCATGTAAAGCATATCTTTGTCCTAACTTCTAGGTCCCTTGTGGAGATATTAACCCTAATTCTTAAAAGCAGTAACTCTGTCCAAAATGCATGGTTGTATGAGGATTTTATTGCAGCCTATTTTTACCATTGCTTGATGACACTGCTACCTGTAGGTCTATTGAAACATTCTATTTACCAGTATATGTTGCAGTATTTTCTCATGTATTGTTTAAAGATATTAATATATAAATACACATTAAAATGTAGGCAGAAAGGTAATTTTTATTACTCACCAATGTTAATTTAAACTTTTAGTCCAATTTTATTTTTATTAAAGTGTGTTCATTGATCTTCTGGTCTGTTTTTTAGCCAGTACTATGTTGATTTTACTACAGTGGCTTTGTAATATAATTTCAGGGCAGGAATTGTAATTTCACCTGACTTGTCCTTGTTGCCCACGATTGCTCTTGCTATTCTTGGTCTCTTCTGGTTCCAGATGAATTTAAGGAGTGTTTTCTCTAGATCTGTGAGATATGCTAATGGTAGTTGAATGGGAATTGCATTTAATCTGTACAACAGTATGGCCATTTTCATGTTAGTTCTTCCTATCCATGAGCAAGGAATATTTTTCCATTTATTAAAATCCTCCTTGATCTCTTTTTTCAGAGTACTGTAGATTTCATTGAACAAATCTTTTACTTCTTTTGTTAGATGGATTCCTAAATATTTCAATTTCTTGGACATTATTGTGAAAGGTATGGTTTCCTTATCTTCTCTCTCAGTCTGTTTGTTGTTTGTGTAGGAATGCTATCGATTTTTGGGTGTTGACTTTGTATCCAGCTACACTGCTGAATTTGTTGATTAATTCAAGGAGTCTTCTTGTGGAGTTTTTGGGATCTTCCATGTAAAGTATCATGTCATCTGCAAATAGTGATAGTTTTACTTCTTCCTTTCCTATCCTTATTCCTTTTGTTTCTCTCTCTTGTCTAATTGCTCTGACTAATGCTTCCAACATCATATCACAGTGATATATGTGCACCCATGTTCATAGCAGCACAATTTGTAATTGCTAAATTGTGGAAGAAACACAAATGTCCATCCACTGAGGATTGGATGAAAAAAGGGGGTACTTTTATATAATGGAATATTACTCAGCTATAAAGAAAAATAAACTCGAGGCTTTTATAGGTAAATTGTCACAACTAGGGACCATACACATAAGTGAAATAAATCAGACCCGCATGTGTAAGCGATGTATTGTCTCACTAGTATAAGAACCTGACAGAATGAATAAAAACTAGGAGGTATGATAGACATTGTGAAACGAAAGGAAAATGCTCAAAAGTAAAGGGCAACTGGGGTGTGGGAAAAGAGAAGGGAAAGAAGGGGAAATTATGTATGTGTGTATATACCAGAGAGCTAACACAGTTGTACTACACTCTTCTATTGCTTTAGTGAAAAGAACAGTTAATGATTACTTATTTGATCAATCTTATATGTCTCTACTTGTTTTCCTGAGAAACCACTTTGACGATATCAATACATAATGCAACAACTGTTGTTAATTTCCTACAATTTTGTCTGTAACTATGTATTGTTTGTATTGTTCTTATGCTATTTTGTAAATGGATGTCTGTTTGTTAATATATTTTCCTTCTTTTACTTTTAAAATAACTTTTAAAAAATAAAGTGTATTCAAAATTTTAAAACTAAAAAACAATCTATTTTTATGTTAACAAGGATATAATTGCACTTATCAAAATTATAAGCAAATTATTAAATTTTAAAGATATGTGTACAGTATCAGTTACAAAATCAGATTCTAATAATATACACACAAATTAGGGATAATTATGATATGACAAGGATACTTTTCTATATTTTCTTTGACAGATTATATAAATATTATAGGGGTTTATTTTTGAAAATCAGGAGGTACCAAGATCTGTCAAAATACATGTACTGCAGCATGAAATGAGCAAAGATTGGAGCCATGCAAAATTTCCATAATGAGAGCTGAAACCTGGATCGTTTCCATTTTTATTAGGAATCTGAATTAAGCTTATGCTCACTTAGTAGTTCATTACCTTTGCAGACAAATCTAATCTAAAATTTAGGTCATTCTTCACCTTTTCATTCATTCTCACTATGACTTAATGGAATACTGGCTCATTAAAAAAATGCTATTTTCTCATTCTCATGCAATTAGCATTGTTGATTGAGCACATATGTTATAAGGATAAAGCCTTTAAAATGGTAGAAGATATTGGGCAGGTATTTTCCTTCTCCACTGACTCGAACATTTGAGGTTGAGAGTTCAGATGAAATCTGCAACTATAATGTTTAGAACCTTTCCAGAGAAACAAACAAGGAAACAAAACATGAAGACAGAGAGCATCTAATTAATTCATCAGTTCTGAGGAGCTGTGCAGAAAAGTGCTTCTGTCAAGGAGCTCCGGGGATGCAGTTTGTAACAAAATACTGCTTATCTTTTCCATGGTTTGTATTTGAAATTTTTGAGGAAGACAGTGATTACAAATTTCGTAACCTTTCATACTGTCCTTAGCAAAACTTGTATCTCATATAGTACCAAGTAACTTTGAGCCTTATGCTTGCTCCCTGTTTGACTAGTTATGGTTCCTTAACAGGAATTTACCAATGTCTGTTCCTGAACTGCCTATTACCTACCTGACATATCTCTTATCCTCACTTTAAGACCAATTTCAGTTCCCATATTCCCAAGCAGAACAGTATTTGAAATCTTAATGTAAGATAAAATTTTCCCAAAATTCTTGTGCCATAAAGAAGAAAATCATACAATGCTTTGATCTTCATGAAGCCTTTAGTATTACAATATATTCTCATATTTACTTTGTTGCAAAAATTTAATCATATATTGAACTAATTTACTTAGAAATTGCTCAATTAATGACAGTGTCAGATGCTTATGGAGCCCTTCTACTAATGGAACCCATTACAAATAAATTTAATATGATTCAGTTATTCCATGTATTTATTTGTTTGTTTATTTGGCACTGACCATTACCATCATACTGAGCTATAGCCCCAGCTGTTTTTATTTTTTATTTTCTCTAAGTGTACACTAATTTTTCTCTAATTTTCTAAGTTTTCTCTAATTACTCTAAGTTTTCTCTAATTTTACTTTCTGTAAGTCACCAAGATACACTGGCTGGTCCTTGAACTTGCAACCTTCTTGCCTCAGTCTCCCAGAGGGCTGGGATTGAAACCATGGGCCATCACACCTGGTATTCCTTTCATTCTTAAAATATGATCTAAAATCACAAGAGTTGATATTACTTTTAGAAAACTTAAAACAGGTGATGCAATATCTGGTCAAGTTACAGTAATCACAAACATACATGTGTAAGACAAGTGGACAGCCAAACTTCTTTAAACCTTGGGTTTGTAAATCTGTGGCCTAGAATTAAGTTTTCAAATAAAACCACAAGCAAATTCAAAGGTCGTCCAAGCAAATTAGGAGCACACATAAAGTGCACTGGTTATTTTAGATGAATTGCCAAACACAGCTTCTATAATTGCTATAACTTGATTTTACCCTTGTGAAAATTCATGGTGAAACTTTGTGCGTAAGTGTCAAGATGTGCATAGGTCATGAGGGCCCAGTCATAGCTGTTCAGATCCAGAACTGTGAGAAAACAAAGTTCTTTTCCATCCTGATTACCCAGCCTCAAGGATTTGGTTATAGCAGCACAGAGGGCTAAGACAGGGACTCATAGAATGTAATAATAGTGAAGATATTTGTGATGGAGCGATAAACTCCAGTTGTCTCTTAGAAACTTCTGTTTACATTTTCTGAATGGGAGGCATGCAGAGATGCCTGATGAACATGGCCACATGACCAATGACACACATTGCTATTGGTAAACACACAAGTAACCAAACTGGAGACCATGCCTACCACATTAATCTGTTTGTATCCATATTGACAACACGCACTGATACTATTTGTGAACATGCTATGGAATGCTTGATATTGGTGCCTGTTGTGACAAATGATAACTGACTAAATATTATGTGCTATCCAAGATATGTCATCTATATACCAGCCAATTTTATGGGTACTTAGTGATAAACTGTCCTACTGAATTTCAAAGTTCACTACTCTACTATAAACACTTAGACATAACTGTCTTTACTTATAGTGAGTACTTACAGATCTCTTGCTTCCCACTACCCACAAGATCATGAATTTCTTGAAATCAATGATGATTATGGCATTTAACACCTAACATAGTACTGGGAACATGGGTTATATAAAAAAGAAGTTTCCTCAATTAAACAGAAAAATTGAGACTATTGTAAAAGATATGCGACCCAAACAAATCAATTCCTATCTTTAAAAGTGTATTTTTAATGACTCAAAACCTGGGCAATGAATGTTATACTTAGAAAAGAAAAACTAATCTATATTTCAAAGTTTGAGCATGGTATGTTTTTCTAAGTAAAAGCACCTCTAGAACAATATTAAATAAAAGTACAGATCATATATTCCTATTTTAAATGACATTCTTATAGTTTCCAGGTCCAGAAAATATATATTTACTGATGCCTTGAAGTCCTTTTCAATGTTCATTCTTCTTGGGGATAATAAAAATAGATGGTTACAGATTATTCCTTGTTTGATCTGTCCAATTAGCAAAATTCACAATGATAGTATATAATCCTGGCAAGGTTGCTCTCTATGAGCAGCATTTATTCCCTCCTCATAGCTGTATACATTTTCAGAGTTTTTGGAATGTAATGTGGCAGTACAAGGTAACTTTTAAGATCTTCATGCATTTTGGTTCAAAAATTCCAATTTTAAGAAAAACATACTGAATTGGTATATAGAGATGCTATATAAAATGGTTATACATTTATAATATTGCTATGAATTGAAAAACTGGATTTCATGTCCAAATAGAGGAGAATGTGTAAATATTTGGTAAATCCACTTGCAAATGGTACACATATGAAAAACACAGCATAGAGAGTAGGAAAACATGGAAAATTTGTATTGCATGTAAAGTGAAAATAACCAGAATATAAGCCTAAAACTTGTATGATATGCAAAAACTCTACTCTAGACAGTAGCTCAGAAAAGAGCACAAGAGTAATTTAAGTAGCAACATGTAAGCTTTGCTAACTATAATTCAGATTTTTTAAAAAGACACAGTTCAAAATTTTTATTCAAGTTTTCCCTTAAATGCAAAATTAGCAAGTCACAAATATAACCAACACAGCCACTCAGATGTTTATCAAAAACTTATTATTTCTTATTCATAACTATTCAGGCTTTCCTTTCAAGCCAACCAAATGACTGGTTAGCATAGAGAATTAAGCTAAGTAGATAATCTGAACCTGAGAGGCAGAATAATTGCACTGTCCTAAAAATACTCAGTGTTCTCTTTATTCGTCCTTCTCCTTTACATCCTGGCATCCATGATGTTTTTAGTATTTTCACATTATTTCCTTTCTCAAAATATTAGGTGATGAAACCACACACTGTGTAACCTTTTCAGATGGACTTCTTTTGAGTTTAATATGCATTTAAAGTTACTGCATCACTTGTCATGGCTTGATAGTACATTTCTTTTATTCACTGGGTAATATTCAATCTTTGTACATACTATAATTTATTTACCCATACATTTACTGAACACTAGCTTGGTTCCTTCAAAGTTTTGGAAATTCTGGATAAGGTTGTAAACAGCTGTTTGAAGGTTTTGTGTGAACCTGTTTCCAAATCATTGGATAAATACCAAGGAACATTATGACTGGATCATATAATAAGAGTTTGTTTAAATTTGTAAGAAACGTCCAAACTGTTTTCCATTTTTCAATGGAAAGAACAGTGACTAAGAGTTTCTGTTGCTCTACATCCATACCAGTATTTGATGCTGTTTTGGATGGCAGCTGTTTGAATAGGCATGCAGTGGTACCTCCTTTCTGTTTTAATTTGCAATTCTCTGAATATCTTTTCATATATTTATTTGCCATCTCCTTTTGTAAGATATCTTGGAGGTATTGCTCTTTTACCCATGTTTAAATCAGATATTTGTTTTTACATTGCTGAATTTGAAGAGTTCTTTGTATATTTCAGATAACTGTCCTTTATCAGATATGACTTCTGCATGTAAGATTCACAGAAACATTGTTATATATTTACAGAAAAAGTAGTGGAATGAAATACTGAGAATAGCAATCTTGGAGAAGTAATCTCATTTTTCTTTCTTTTTTTATTCTCAAATTTCTATAGTGATGCTCTATTATTTATATAATGGGGAAATAAAATAATAACCATTAAACCATATCAAGTGTATTTCTTCACACTTTCATCTCAATTTCCAATCATATTTCTTAAGGAAGTCTCAGAGGGAGCACCAAGATGGCAGAGTAAGTAGCAGAGAAAAGACCTCTCTGAGAGTCATCATCCAGATGCTGGAATATAGCAAAATGAGGAAGACAAACAGGAGGGACATGGGTTCTCTGGACTCGGGAAGGATCTGAAGCATGAACTGAAACCTACAGAGAGAGTGAAGAGAGAAACTTCAGTGAAAAAGGAGGTAACCAGCAGCATCTTCTCTTTGAGATGGGCCTCACTGTGCAAGAGAAATGGTTCAAATGTGCAGATGCATGGTGATTGCTTATGACCACAGACGCCTCCACAGAGTGATGCAGCAGTGGAGGGGAGTAGCAGAAGTGAAGGACTGCACTGGATGACTATGAGTGTTGAGGGTTCAGTCATCCCACAAAAGAGAACAATTGGCCAGAAATCATTTTGAAGATGGGTCAGTGGAGCTCAGAACTCAGAGTGGCTGCTGGCTCCATCTATTGGCTACAAGTTGGGCTTAGGCCCATGGAAGGTGTACTGAAGTCTTCAGGCCAAATAAGTCTGGTTTTGGCCAGAAGGTGCAGGCACACTGAGATTATCCACTGCCCCACCAAAATTCTACTGCTGGCTTGCTGGGATAGATTAGCACAGAATGGGATTCTATCTCCACACGTTGTCTACCAGTGACAGTACAGAAATACTAGGAAGTGGGCTTTTTTCTTTTTTCTCTGTAGTTTGTTGTTGTTACTGTTGTTTTGCTTTTGTTCTAATTTGTTCTTTGATATTATTTTTATATGAGTGTGAACATGGTTTCTAGCCTTTTTTGCGGTTGTGCTTCCATTCTGTTCTTTTTTATCTTTTCCTTCTCTCTTTCCTCCAAGCATATGAATCCATTTCCTAAAGTTAGCATGATCCCCCTTTGTTCTCTGGCTTTACTTCTAATCTCTTCCTCTTCATCTACTTCTCTATTTTTTCCCTAAGCCATTTTAAATTTTCATGCCTGAGAAAAACTTGACATATTACAGAGTCTGTACTGCATATAATTTTCAGTTCTGTTTGACATTTTATTATATAACCATAATTCTAGTTCATACAGTTAAAATCTAGTTCATACAATTAATTCGCACCTTCTGGCAAATTAATGTTTAGCCTAGTTTGTTATTTTATAGGCTATTTAATGCTACTGCCATTGCTGATGTTACCACTATAGCTAAAACTGGCATTATTGTTCTAAACAGCTGTTCTTCCTGGTATTCCAAGACTGAGATTGAATAAGGGTCATAGAAAATACTGTGGCACAGAGCCAAAGAACCAGGGGATGACCAAACAAGCAGCAACTTCTCATCCCCAACAAATTGAAAATGTAGGATCTTGCAAGAGACTTAAAACCTGAAAACCTGCTATACGTGGAAGATACCTCAGTGAAGTCATTTCTTAAGGGTTCTAAATACTAGCGATAAAGCAAACTAATTAGGCAATTTACAAGAATCACCCCAGGAATTAAACTTAAAAAACTAAAGAAAATGAGAAGATATTTAAACAAAATTCAACCCCAGATATCCAGTTCACCAAAGGAAAACCCAGGGGGCAATGAGATGGGACAATCTGAAAACCACCCACTTGGTCTCTCTGAAGTGATAACAATAAAGTAATTGAATGAGGCTCTAGAAAAAAATGAAATCATAAATAATTTCTCATAACTACAGAGATGTTGTCCACAATAAAAACCATGCTTAGTGGCTCTAGAGCAGATATAAACAAAAAATAGAGGACTTTAAGAAAATTATGGAACCCATGAATGCTCAGCATAGGAGAGAAATGGAACCCATAAGGAAGATTCAAGCAGATATCCAGGAAATAAAAATTCAATTGAAAGTATCCATAACAGATTAAGCCAATATGAGGACAGGATCTCGGATGTAGAAGACAGGTTTGAGATTAGTGATCATGATAAGAAAGATTAAAAAAAAATAACAAGAAGTGAAATAAATCTAGAGAAATAAATGAGAAATAAATCTAGCAGCTGCTATATGAGGCAAAGAAGAATAATTTAACATTGATCTGAGTCAATGAAAAAGCAGAAGATAGCACATATGATATACACACAAAAAAACCTGTTCACAGACATCATAGTAGAAAACTTTCCTGGCTGAGGAAAAGAATTTGACATACAAATAACTGAGGCAAATAGAATTCCAATTAGCCATAATCAAAAATATCTCCAGCCAGGCATATCATAATCAGGATTCCAGAAATTCAACAAAAGAATAGAATCTTAAAAGCTATTACAACACAAGAATAGAATCTTAAAAGCTGGGTATATACCTCAGCAGCATAAGTGCTTACTTGGCAAGCCTGAGGTCATGAGTTCAATTCCTGGTACAAAGAAAGAAAAGGCTATTACAGAAAAGAAAAAAATCACCTATGAAGGAAAGCCCATCAGAATCACAGCTGGTTTCTCAGCACAAAACCTCAAATCAGGGAGATGTTGGAGTGAAGTATTTCATGTTCTAAAGGAAACAACCTTCATACCATATCAATGTAACCCATAAAACTATCTTTCAAAACTGGTGGGGAAATAAGATACTTCCACGACAAAGAACATCTGACAAAATCTATGAGCACCAAAATAGCACTTTAAAATATTTTGAAGGACATTCTAGAAAGAAATAACAAGGACTATACTTCAGGAACTCCAACATAAGGAATCAACCAGGCAAGGCAAACAATTAAACAGGAAAATAGCATAACAAGAAAAAGTCAATTCATATCAATTATAACCATCAATGTAAATGGTTTCAATTCACCAATCAAAAGACAAAATCTGGCATAATGCATCAAGAAGTAAGATCCAACAAGAAATTACATCCAAGAAACACATTTAATTAAAAAAAAATCAGAATGAAAGTCAAAGGATAGAAAACAGTACTCCATGTGACAGAAACCCATAAAGAAGCAGAAGTAGCTATTCACAGACAAAGTGAATTTCAAGCCAAGGCTGATTAAGAGATATAAAGAAGGTCAGTACATCCTTATAAAGGGAACAATCCAGAGGAAGACGTAACAATCATTAACATATATGCAACAAGTACCAGTGCACCCAACTACATAAAACAAATATTAATGGACATAAAAAACAAATGAGTGACAACACAGTTGTATTTGGAGATCTCAATAACCCACTGTCACAAAATGACAGATAAACTAGACAAAAAGTCAACAATATAATGTTGAAACTGAACCAAACTTTCATAAAATTGGACTTAGTAGATGTCCACAGAGTGCTCCACACCACAACATCAGAATACACATTTTTTTCAGCTGCACACAGGATCTTCTCCAAAATAGACCATAAACTAACTCATAGAACAAAAATCATGTGAACTTCTCAACAAATGCAGAAAAAACTTTTTATAAACTCCAGCACCCATTCATGTAAAAAAAATCCTACAGAAAATCAGAATAGATGTTCTTTTTCTCAATCTGATCAAAGTCATCTATGAAAAACTAACAGCCATCATCATACTAAATGGACAACAACAAAAAGCTTTCTCTTTAAAATCAGGGAGAAGACAAGGATGTCCACTGTCTCCACTCTTATTCAAAATAGTCCTTGAAACTTGAGACAGAGCACTTATACAAGAGAAAGGGATAAACAGAATAACAAAATTTATATGTATATACAAAGCTGTAATAGGTATATTGCTGATGTCTGTGGTTTATTGAAAGGAACAATGAATGTTTAAAATTTTCTTTTTTTCTTGATTAATTTTGCATGCTTGTATCTGGTAATCAGAATGACTGACCTGAAAACAACAATATGTAGTATAAGAACCATTGTATAATTCCTACCATCTTGTATGGTGAAGCTCTGCATCATTTCCAATGTTATTTTTTGTATTACTTGTTACTGTCTTTGGTGGAGTTTTGGGGGTCTTCTATGTAGAGTACCATGTCATCTACAAATAAAGATAATTTCACTTATTCTTTTCCTATCTTTATTTCTTTTATTTCTCTCTCCTGTCTAATTGCTCTGGCTAGTGTTTCCAGAACTATGTTGTATAGGAGTGATGACAGTGGATGTCTTTGTCTTGTTCCTGATTTTAGATCGAAAGCTTACAGTTTTTGTCCATTTAGTGTGATGTTGTCTATTGCTTTGTCAAGGTGGCTTTTATGAGATTGAGGTAAAGTCCATCTATGCCAATTTTCTGTAGGGTTTTTATCATGAATAAGTGTTGGACTTTATCAAGAGTTTTTCTGCATCTATTGAGATGATCATGTGATTCTTGTCTTTGACTCTGTTGATATGGTGTATTACATTGGTTGATTTACATATGTTGAACCATTTCTGCATTCCTAGCATGAATCCCAATTGGTCGTGGTATATTATCTTCTTGATGATTTGCTGCATTCTATTAGCTACTATTTTATTTAGAATTGTTACATCTATCTTCATTAGGGACATTGTCTTATAGTTCTCTTTTTTGGTTAGTTCTTTTTCTGGTTTTGGTATCAGGGTAATACTTTCCTCCAGTAATGACTTTGGGTGAATTCCTTCCCATTATATTTCTTTGAAGAGTTTGAGAAGAATTGGTATTAAATCTCTAAATTCCTTGTGGAATTCAGCTATGAATCCATCAGGACCTGGGCTTATTTTTGTAAGTTTTTTATTACATTTTCAATTTCATTGGCTGATGTGTAATTTAAGATTTTTATAACTTTTTGATTCAGCTTTGGTAATCCACATGTATCTAGGAATTATCCAATTCTTTTGTGTTTTCCACCCTGTGAGAGTAAAGATTTCCAAAGTAGATATTGATCTGGATTTTCACAGTATGTATAGAGATTTCACCCCTTTCATTCCTTATTCCATAGATTTGAGTTTTTCTTTCCTTTTTTTAAATAAGGTTGGCTAGGGGTTTATCAATTTTATTTTTTGATACAGCCAACTCTTTGATTCATTAATTCTTTATATTGTATCTTAATTTTAATTGTGTTAATTTCTGCTCTGATCTTTATAACTTCCTCCTTTCTTTGGCTTTGCATTTAACTTTCTATTTTTCTAGAAGTTTGAGATGCAACACAAGGTTGTTTATTTGTGTTTGTTCTCTTTTCCTGATGTGGGAATCCACTGTTATAAATTTCCCTCTGGGGACTGTTTCATTGCATCCCACAGGTTCCAGCAGTTTGTATCTACATTTTTGTTTGATTGTAAATATTATTTAATTTCTACTTTAACTTCTTCTGTGACCTATTGGTTGTTCAGGAGGATGTTGTTTAATTTCCATGTGTTTATGAAATTTTTGGAATTTCTTTTATCACTAATTTCCAGTTTCATTGTACTACAGTCCAAGAATATGCATGGGGTAATTTCAGTTTCTTTCCATTTACTTAAGCATGTTCTATATGCTAGCATATGGTCTATTTCAGAGAATGCCCCATGCACAGCAGAGAAGAATGTATGTTCTAATGTTTATGGATAGAATACTTTTAAAGATCTACTAAGTCCATTTGTTCACATGTTTGGTTTAGTTCTGTTAATCCTTTGCTGATTTTTTGTCTAGTTGATCTATCTCTTTGTGACAATGGGGTGTTAAAATTGCCTGTTACAATTGTGTTGTTACTTACTTGATTTTTCATGTCTTTTGAAATTTGCATTATATAATTTGTTGTTCCTACATTTGGTGCATATATATTTATGATTGTTACCCCTTTGTCTTGCAGTTTTCCCTTAAGAAGAATATAGTGACCTTCTTTATCTCTTTTCATTAGTATTGGTTTGAAGTTTTACCTTGTCTGGAAATAGAATAGCTACTTCTTTTTTCTGGGTTCTTGTCACATGGAGTATTACTTTCCATCCTTTGGCTTTCATTCTATGAATTTTCTTTTGAGTTAAATATGTTTCATGTATACAGCATATTGTTGGAGTTTGTTTCTTGATCCAGTCTACCAGTCTACTTATTTAGATTGGTGAATTGAGGCCATTTACATTAATAGTTATTACTGATATGTATTGACTTATCCTTGTCATGTTATTTTTCCACTGTTCATTCTGCACTTTTCCCCTCTGTTTAATTGCTTACCTTGCTTGGTGATTCTTTTCTATTGTAGGTCTTGAGTTTATGGTCAGTTTTATCTCTTTGTAGAATATCTTTCAGTACTTTTTGTAGAATTTATTTGGTGGTCATGGATTTCTTCAGTTAGTCTTTTTCATAGAAATATCTTATTTCTCCATCAATTTTGAAAGATAGCTTTGCAGAGTACTGTAATCTGGGTTAGAAGTTGCTTTCTTTCAGGACCTGAAATACTTCAATCCAAGCTCTTCTTGATGGTTTTTGTTGAGAAGTCTACCATGATTCTGATGGGCTTTCCTTCATAAGTGATCTGTTTCTTTTCTCTAATAACTTATGATATTGTGTTCCTTTGCTGGCTGTCTGAGATCTTGTTTATTATGTGTCCTGGTGTAGATTTATTTTGATTATGGCTAATTAGGGTTCTATATGCCTCACTTATGTGTTTATAAGATTCTTGTCCCATGCTTAGGAAATTTTCTACTATTATTGCTGCAAATAGTTTTTTTTTATGCCATTCATGTTGCCTCCTGCTTTTTTGTTGACATCTATCAGCCTTATATTGTTTTTCTTTGCCTCATCTTGCAGCTGTTGGGTTGTTATTTGCTGTTCCTTTCTTATTTTTAAGACATCTTTTCTTTCATGATCACTAGCTGTAATGCCATCTTCAATGTCTGCAAGTCTATCTTCCATTTCAATCAGTTCTTCCAGCTTTCAATGGAATTTTTAATTTCCTGAATGTTTCCTTGAATCATGCATTCTAATTCTTTTCTATAGTGTCTATTCAATGTTTCCATAATTTTTCTGCGCTCTATTTTTTAATGTATGTCTTCTTTTGATATATTGAGCAATTCTTTTATTATGGTTGTCATTTTTTTTTAACCTGAGCAGTTATTTCTGATCTGATTTCCTGTATGGCCTGATGTAGTTGGTTCTTTACTTCAGTTGCTATCATTTCAGAGATTTCAGGTATCTGACTTCCATGTTCTTCCATGTTGATGTTTCTTAGACTTGTTATGGGTGCAGTGTTTGGCTGAGATTGCAATTTGATTTTTTTTTTTTTGTCATTTTCAAATCTCCCTAAGTTCCTAGAGATTCAGAGCTGTTCCTGAGATGGTGGCAAGAGGTAGATCCAGGAGTCCCTGGCTCTCAGACAGCTCACTGAGACTTTCCATGTCCTAGGTACCTTCCCATGGGAAAGGGGCCAGTGGATCCATGCTCCCAGTGAAATCACTGAGCCTTCCTGTATCCAAGGTACCTCCATGAGATGGCAGCAAGTGATGGAGCTAGGGTTCCCAGCTCCAGTACCAAGGCCTCCTGGTCCAAGAAACCTCCCCATGATGGTGGCAGGGTCCAGGGCCAGAGGATCTGGACTCCTAGACAGCTCATCAAGGCTTCCCAAGTCCAAGGCATACTTTTCTTTTACATGAAGTCATATTACCATTTATAGCTCCATCAGTGTTGGGTCTTTTGTCTTCATCATGAAAGCCATTCTGTTCTCTTCAAACTACTTCCATATGATGGAATAAATATTGAGACATCTGCCTGGAATTAAGTCCACATCCATACTGCATGTAACTGTCAATGCTAGTCATCACTCCTACTTTCTGAACCACCTCATCTTCCGCTGCCTGACTCTACATTGAGGTTTGTAGCCCCCACCATTTCTCTCTCTCTCTCTTTCATGCTTTGCTACCCCATTGCACAACTCTTTGGGATAAAAGTAGAGGGTGCTGCAACTGATCCAGCAGAAAAGACCCAGAGCTATAATACTGAAGCTGTATGGTATTCTATGTGAAAGAAGAAAAGTGTAGTATGTTTGCCTCTTGAATTTATTCTTTTTTTTTTTGAGACAGGGTCTGACTATGTAGTTCAGAATTCACTATGTAGCTCAAGATGGCTTCAAATTCATGGCAATCCTCCTGCCTCAGTCTCCTGAATGCTGGGATTACAGGAGTCTGCTGCCATGCCTGATGAATTTATTCTTTTTAAAGATTCATTCAACTAATTTTGGTTATCTTTCTAAGATTCACAGTAAAGGAAATATGGAAATAAACATTTTAGTCCCAACTCATGACTCTGGGGAATGATATGACAAAGAGTGTAGCAAAGTTTGTAATGTGATAAACACTCTAAACTGAGAGATTGGATAAGGCTTTATTGAAAATGACATTTCAGCAGTGGTCCATAAAATACACAGACATAGCTTTAAAAAGCAACTCCAGGAGAGTTTTATTCTCCACAGATAGAACAGTCTATATGAAGACCAAGCAAAGTTAATAAACACCATAACTTCATATTCAGGGAACTGACTGAGGTCAACGTAGGTAGAGACTGATGCATATAAAAAGCAAGTGAGTCCCATATTATAAACAGTGTTATAAATTATGTATTTGTGTTGTGTATTTATACCTTTATTCCAATTAGTCCAATGCCTTAGAGTCATGGGAGTTTGGAATAATGGCTTGTACAGGGGAGACCTCCACATACACATGGAGAACAAATTGACAGAGGGCCAAGGGTAGACAGAGGAAGGATAGTTAGGAGGATATTGCAGAAAAATTATAGATGAAAGATGATATAAGCTTTCAGTGGGGAGAAACAAAGGTAGAAAGAAATAGAAAGTTTCAGAGATACATTAGGAAGAATATTTGAGAGGATTTTTTGGCCAAATGTAAGGTAGAAGAGAATTAAAGATTACTGTCAAGTTTTGGCATTAGTAACAAATACTCCAAAACAGAGCTGGTGACATCAACAAGTTTTGCAGAATTAACTATTTTAGATTTTCATTTGTTGTCATTATTATTCAATCTATAATCACAAATTGTGCAAGCAGACATCAGGGGAGGTGATTCAGGGAATTCTTTTCATTCAGAAATGATATTTTATGATAAAGTGAAGCTCCCTAGGTGATTTTGTTGGGTCTCAGTTATTCCAAAAGATGGAGAAATATTTGGTTTTGTTCAACATACTTTCAGTTCCTATACACATGGATTTCTTTATTTTGAGTAATACCAAAACATTCAGTGACTTTGAAAACAACCTGGAAGTATAGTATGAAGGACTTGCCCTTCCCTCAAACTGTTTAAGAATAAGTTGTTGACCTGATGACACATCACTTTTATTTATTAAGGGTTTATTTTTGATTCAAATCAAATCCATTAAAATGGATTTTACAAAACAGAAATTCATGAAAATCAGAAAATCTCCTTTGCTTTCTAGCAAAATAGAGTGTCTAGGCTTATTCTAATTTTCTGCCCAAGATTTAAAGTCAGAATTTAACTCCAAGCACCATTAATTTCTTTTTTAAAAGAACAATATTTTGAAGAATATCTGGGAAATATGGATGCTGCTAAAGTTCTCAGTGGACAGCATCTGAGATATAAATGCCTGTGTGTGCACACACAGAGTCACACATAATCACATGAAGATGCACACTTATTTATATCTATTTTATCTTAATCCATCCATCCATTCATCCATCCATCCATCCAACCATCCATCCATCTATCTGTCCATCCATTCATCCATTCTTGCATGCATAGATACCATAGTAACTGATTCTCTAACATATTCAGGGTTAATTTTTATTTTATTCCCTTAGATATCTGTTCACTTTTTTCTTATAATAAAAAACTCATTGAATTCATGTTTTTTGGCCAATCCTGCAGTGCATAACAAATCCTTCATGCAGACAACCACCTCCTTCGCATGTGGACATCTTCACACTGCCTGGGATCTAATTTTGTTCTTTTTCTGTTTTGTCCCCCCACCATCTCCCACAGCTTCTGGCTCTGGACTACCTAAGGCTGTTAAGACTGAATTTTTAGAGAGGGAAGACATGGAAGAAGAGAGGAAGAAGAAAAGGCAATGGCAGGGAGAAAATATCCATTTCTAAAGCTTTTGTTCAGTAGTGGGTGTTTAACTCAGGACCATGGCACTGAGCTACATTCCTTCTCCTTTTCTTATTTTTTATTGTAAAACATGTTCTCAATAAGTTGCAAAGTTGCCCAGGCTAAACTTAAGTTCGAGATCCTCCTGACTCCCAGAGTACCAGGATTACAGGAATGTGCCACCGCATTTGTATAAGGCTTTTATCACCAGTTTGTCTGTTATTCATACACAACAATAGTTAAAACTCTCTGGTGGATGGTGTCAAGCTACAGGGTTAAATCTCCATTACCCAAGCATGTGCTACACAAGTAATTAGGAAAATATTTACTTCCTCAGTATATGCTCCTAATTTAGACAGAACTATAACTAACAAAAATAATGACCATAATTCCTTTATCAATTGAGGGCTAAGATATTGAGATACTTATGATTTTTTTTTTATTTTAGAAATAAAAGGAGGAAAATACTAACAGACCAACAACATTTTACAAAATAGCAAAGGATCAGTACAGACATTACAGAGTTACAAACAGAGTGGTAGGGAATTAACAATGCTTATTGTATTACATATTGATATCTTCAATGGAGATACTTATGATCTTAATTCTCTCATTTCACCATCCTTGTGCCATTCATAGTCATTCGATATTTTTGACTTGTAATCAAATTCTTCTGCTCCCAGAAATTAATGGGGAGATAGTAAAAGGATGGAAATAGGGAGGTAGCAGTGGTACCTATGTGTCTGTTTGGATATGAGATGGAGCCAGAGGGAGAGAGAGAGAGAGAGAGAGAGAGAGAGAGAGAGAGAGAGAGAGAGAGAGAACTCTGGGCCCATTACAACCTTGGAAACAGTGTTCATTATATGATGTGCTCAAGGTAGGTTTATAAGTATCCCTGTACTTGCATACATTTCCCCTTCTTGCAAAAGCACTTGGCTTCCCTTGAGAACACAAGTCGTTCATTCTTAGTGTATGGATTTTAATGTAGCTTACTTGAAGTGCATATCTATCTATGCAGTTGCAGGAAGCATTAAGAATTTCAGAGAGGAGCATGAAATTCAAGACAGAGCAGTCAGGTTCTGAGAACTAATTCCTGGTTTTCTGTTGGAGAAAAGGGAGAAATTGTTCTTTTCACTTTACTGAGTACACTGAGAAGTAGGAGTGAGGCTGGAGGTGATGGCAAAAATTTTATCAGCATGATAGAAATTATGTTGTGAATGGAGGCAACACTCAGAAAAATAATGCTCACAGACAACACATCTAACACTTTGGATCTATATAGACCTATACCTACCTATACCTATACCTATATCTATATTTATCTATATGTTGTAGTCAAAATTTATAAGGGAGTAGCTTTAATATAGAGCACAAAATTTATAAGATTATTTTATAATAGTCACACAAAATGTCAAATGCAGAAGAGTGCAAGAGATCTGTTCATGCACTAAAAACCCAAAGAATCCTGTTGAGTGCCTGGATTCCATGACACTGTCCTGCAGGAGTCCAGTTGAAGACCTAGAGCCTGTGGCAATGTCTTCCACCCAGCTGGAGTCCTTCTGGAGGCCTAGAGCCAACAGCAATGTCTCATGCAAGTATGTATCAAGGATCTGCACTGGGAAGACCCAAAGGTCAGTGGTAGAAGCTAGAAAGTCTGCACCACTTGGATGAAGGATCTTTGCCAGCAGGCTGAGGGATCTGCATGGAGCCAGTAAGTGATGCTCAATGTAAGAACAAGTGTTCCCTTGTAGAGAACCGCAGCCATCCACAGTGACATCAAGGACCTGAATTCCTCTGGTGATAACAGTTGAGTTCATATCAGGGAAACCAGCACAATAAGCTTCTCCAGGAGAATCAATAGCATACCATCTTCCCCTTCAGGTCTCCTTTTATGCTGTTGAAAACAATCCTCAAGTGGGCCTTCCACACCCAGCACCATGCTGACTCAGTTCAGCTCGGTGCTACAATTCAGGTAACATTATATGTCAGGGTGAAACACAGC
The DNA here is from genome assembly GCF_000276665.1 of Chinchilla lanigera. Lineage (NCBI taxonomy): Eukaryota > Metazoa > Chordata > Mammalia > Rodentia > Chinchillidae > Chinchilla > Chinchilla lanigera. The sequence continues at coordinate 4,773,428 of NW_004955496.1, read as the reverse complement.
CTTATTTTAGCTTGACAGTCAGTGGTAGGAAAGCTCATTTTATGGAAATTTCATTAAAAATAATATAGATATTACTAAGTATGTGTGTATATATGTGTGTATCACTATGATTCTATGCCTGTGTAGTTTCCGGACACCAGTATTTTCTACTATTGGCAATCCAAACATATTGCTTTTAAGAATAAAAACAGAAGAATTACTAATACCATTTTCCTCCCTCAGATCATTATTCTCATTAGAAAATGATTTGAATTTAGAAGTTTCCGTGTGGTTGAAATACACTGAGAATTGCTCAACATCACTGGCTGTTAGAGAAATACAATTTTAACACCACTGAGATTCCATTTTACCACAGAAAGAATGACCATCATCAAGAAATTGAATAATAAGTGCTAGTGAGACTGTGGTGGGAAACGAACTTTTCTACACTACTGGTAGGAATGTAAACTAGTACCATGACTCTGAGAATCAGCATGGAGATTCCTCACGAAACTAAAACTAAAGATTTCATTTGACTCAGCTGTTTACTTTCTAAGTGTCTTTCTAAAGAGGTTAAAATCATAGTATTACAGTGATGCACACATAACCATGTTTACAGCAACAAATTCATAATAGGTAAATCTTGGAAGCTGCCTATATATCCATCATCAGGTGAATGGATAAAGAAAGTTGGTATTTACACATAATGAAGCACTACTCTTCCTCAAAGATAAACAAGTCATTTGTAGGAAAATGGGTACACCTTGAGACCATAATGTTAAGTGAAATAAATCAAACACACAAGTTTAAATATCACATGACTTCTCTTATATAAGAAACTCAAAATTATGAATAAAGTGTTAAATAAAATCTAAATAATAGGAAATAGTTGATGGTTTTCCACCCATGTAAAAATCTGCCAACTCATTGCGGTGGTGTTTCAACATGGTGTAGGGCCCCAAAACATCAACATGTCGCTCCAAGACTAACTTCTGCCTTCTTCTCCCAGTTTAACCTCAACTTCCTGTTTCCTTTTTGTGTGAGTGCCAACAATTCCCCAATCAGCTCTTAATATGTCACCTTATTCACCCATGTAAACTCCTCCCCAAGCCCAGCCCAATAAATATACTGTTCCCCTGCCTCCTTCTCAGAGGGTTCTTGTATTCTCCTGCAGCCCTCTCATGCCCACAATAAAGGCTTCTTTTATCTCTGTTCTGTCTCTCATTTGGGCCAAAAGAAAAACCTTACAGTAGTGAGACAGATCTTTCTCAAAGGGAAGGGGATCAAGGGTTGGAAGGAAAGGGGAGGGAGGAAAAGGGGATGAGAAAAGAAACTAACATGTGCTGTGCACATGTAGCAACACCACACGAGGAATATAAACATTGTGTACCTTAAACATGGACTAATGTGTGTGTGTGCATATATATATATATATATATATATATATATATATATATATATTTTATCAGTGAAAGGGGTGGGGTTGTAGCTCAGTGCAAAGGCCTTGGGTTCAATCCCTAAGTTTAAAGAAAAATAGGAGCATTGCATGTCATTGGGAAGTTTGTGAGCTTCAGCTATCATGCAGCCACATGCCCTGATCCTGTTAACGTCTCTCCTGACCCAGGTCCAGGTCCTGTCCCTTCAAGTGTCCATTCTGTCAGCTGCATGATCTTTCTTCACACCCTCCCACCCCATACCTCTATCTCTACTGTGGTTTTTGTCTTGGAGTTTATAATCATCTAGAACACTATGCAAAGAATCACTGTCAATTGTTTCCTTCTTCCCACTAAGGAATACATTTCCTATCAGGAGAGTCCGTTTTGTCTTCTCTGTCCACATCACTGAAAGAGTGCTAAATATAATAGGTGAATTAAATGCAGTTGATGAATACATGGACAGACAAATATTCCCCACCTGCAGCTTCTGGGCCTCTGATGCAAGGTCACAGTGTGTGGCTGGTATCTTCAGGAATCATACATATTATGTCCCTCTGAGTACAGGCTGAAAGGAATTGATAGTTGAAGCATTGAGACTAGTTTAAAACTATTTCATTTGTCTGATTTACAGCAGGATAGTAACAGTGGGTATGATGATAAAAGGAGGCTATGAAGATAGAGTTCAGAAAAGTTTCTAGATAGTGAAGTTAATTATCTGGAATCTATTTCCTGATAATAGGATTCACTGAGTTAAATAAGTGTAGTTGTTTACAAATACAGGATTGAAATTTCACCATTGGACTTGATATAGCAGACACCATTGTAGAAAATAATATTTTTAGGAAGTTGTAGACAAAGAGATGGGATTGGCGTAGGTTCAAAAGAGAGTGGAAGAGGAGGCATTAGAGAATGAGCATTAGGATAAACAGTTCTGTCATGGGATTGCTGCAGACGGGGCAACATCTGACATGCCATGTTGGCTTAAGAAGCTTTGCTTTGTCTTGTTATTTTAAGATAGGAAATAATATATGCAAATAATGATACTTGGGAAGATTCTGCAGAAAGAGAACATCTAATGCTTTGGAGGGACATATGGAAGTGAAATCCTTAAATATGCAAAAGGGCCTAGAGGGGCCCAAAGAGAATTGTTTCATATAAAAGCAAAGACAGATTACCCAGGGATGCCAGCAGTTGAATGAATGTTGATGTAGTACTTGATAATGGACCATGAACATTTCTTCCCTGGTTATTTCTAAGCAATCATGGAGCTAAGACAAAGTCCTCAGCTGAGAAGGAAAACAAGAAATGGTGTTGGTCATTCCAATAGGGAGAAAAGATGTGAAAATATTCACCTAGGAAAATGAGGCTTACTTTTTTTCAGGAAATAGTAGTTGAATCTTTCAGAAGTAACATGGACCCACTAAGGTTTTGGTGATTAATTTAAAATGAAACCATTTAGCATGAATGATGTTCTCCTTTGATCAAATTTAAGTATTCTTGCATTTCCTGTCTGACATGATCAGCCTATGTTATAGCTTCTTTATTAACACAGAGGCTTGTCATGTGTCCAGCTGTGTTGTGTGTGATATGTAATTTTATGTGTCTACTTGGCTGGGATAAGTGATGCACAGAGAAATGTTAAATCATTGTTTCTAAGTATGTCTGTAGGGATTTTTTCAAAAGAAATTAGCATCTGAATTGCTAGAGAGATATTTCTGCCTTTATCCACGCAACTCATTGAACCAAAATGGCAGGGTAAATTCTCTCTCTCTGCCCCCCTCCCTTCTTTCCTCACTCTCTATTCTTTTGCTGCTCCTCTTCACTGCTCAACTCCTTCTTCTGTTCTTGATCATCTTGTTTCTAGGGCCTTTGGACTTCAGCGGTTATACCATCAGCCTCTCTAGTTCTCAGTCTGTGGTTAGACTGAAGTACACTAATGACTTTCAGGTTTTCCAGTTGCAAACAGCATATCATAGGACTTCTCAGCCTTAATAATTGTATGAACCAATTTCTATAATAAATATCATTGTATACAGCTGTTTCTACACACACATGCACCCATGCAAGCACACGTGTGCACACACCTGTCACCTGTTGATTCCATTTCTCTGGAGAACCCTGATTAGTGCACCACTAATTCCCCATCTCTCCTCACTCTGATCAGTAGGAGTTTGTTCCTTTGAGGGTAGTACTCTACATTACTGAAGGAAGAATAAATGGAGTTGTAAATGCTCTAATAAAAATGTACATTTTAAGAAACATTTTCCTACTTGACTTGAAATTAAAATATTCATTAAAGTTAAAGCATAGTTTTTTCTGAAGCCTCCATATATAATATGGGTAAAAGAAATCTGTGGTGAGAAAATTTTATCTGGATAAGATTATATGCTTGCAAGTTGCATGGGAAGGTGTCCAATTCTATTAATACTTCACTTAAATTTCTTAGATTGGTCCAATTTCTCAGACCTTATTTATGTCTTGTACATTATGACCATACTGTAGAATTTACTGTATCTGCCAACCTCTTCTAGGATCAGTTTTCTTTCCCTTTCCTTACTTTCCTCCTAAAAGATGGCCAGAGACCTTGCTATGGTTTAGATCTAGAATGTCCCCCAAAAGTCTCCTGTACTCTGAGGTGGGGTCTTTGGAAGGTGATTGAATCTGGGTGCTCTACTCATCAGTGGATTAATCCATTATTAAGTTCATAGCTGAACATGCTGTTAGGAAGTTAGGCCTGCTTGGAAGAGCTGTCAGGGGATGTACCTAGCCACTCTTCTCTCTACTTCCTGGCTGGCATGAGGTGAGCAGCTTTCCTCCACCACACGCTCCTATCATGTTGCTTTTGATTTGGAACCAGCCAACCATGAACTAAATCCTCTAAAAACATGAATCAAATTAAACCTCTGCTTCTTTAAGCTGTGAATGTTTGATTTTGTGTTCATTAATGGACAATCTAATTAATATAGGCCTTCAAGGCATTTTGAATGAAAATCCACAGTTTACATTGGACCAGCTTACAATTAAAAAACATATTTTTTCATGATTTTAATAGTAATTTTCATAGCAAAGTTAAAATATCTTTTTTTTTTTTTTTCTCCGGTACCGGGAACCGAACTCACAACCTTGCGCTTGCCAGGCAGGCGCTTTTGCCGCTGAGCTAAATCCCCAGCCCCAAAGTTAAAATATCTTTGACCATCTTATGAGCACATTTTTTTATCCATTTTTTAAGTCACAAGTTATGGGACAGGGGAGAGAATGAGAAAAATGTTTTACTAACTTAAAATTCAATGACTACTAAAGGTGAACTCCCTTTCAAGAAAGTTTGGCATTTCATAACCAGGGAAATAAAGCAGAAAGAAATTTTCCTTGGCAAAAGTCTCATCTTTATTTTTCTTAAGATTTCCTCTCTACTTAAAGAGTAGGTTAAAAAAGCAACAGAATAAAGGAAGGAAGGCAATGCTCTGAAAAGAATTAAATGAGTTTTTAAAATGATACTTGGAGAAAAAATAATTAGTAGGGGCATCCAGGGGACACATAAAGCAGGAAAGCTGTAACAGATTGCCATCAGCAAGGGATGTAAAGGGAAGCATGTCAGAGATTAGAAGTGATTATAAAATCAAATCACGTGGCAAGCAGTGTGGACTCCCTACTTTTCAGAGACAAGAGAAGAAGCAGGAGCCAGCAAGGTGAGGGTTGAAATTCTTAATAGCTACTTTACCTCAGTCGTTGAGAGTAAGTGTAATAGGAACAGGATGCTTAGGGCAATAAGCGTTAATGAGAAAAACATGTAACTGGGCAAAATTTGAACCAGCTTTAGTCTAAAAATAGCTAAGTAACTTGGAGTGCATCCAAATCAGCACAGTATATGACACTCAATGCAGAATGCTAATTTTTTAAATGGTAAATCTGGCAATAGAATCATTACAACATATTCTAGAAAAATATAGTTTACTTTTATTTTTTTCCCTTTTTAAATCACAAAATGCTTACATAAACCTTGTAAAAGTACAGTAGTCACTCCTAGTTCTTGGAGAACTGGCTTCAGGACCTTGCAGGATACCAAAATCTACAGGGCACACATCTACTACAAGAAATGGAGTGATATAAGCATAGGAGTGCATCATCCTCCCATACACTTTAAGACATCTCTAGGAGGCTAATAAAATATAAATACCTAATGAAATATAAATCTATGTAAGTATCCATTGCATTGTATTGTTTGGGAAACAATGATAAGAGAACAAATCTGTTACATGTGCACACATATTTTCAGTCTGCTGATTTTGATTCTGTAGATGTGGAATCCATGAGTATGGAGGTCTAACTGCAAAATACAAAATGAAACTTCTTCATTTTCCAATGTTCTTAAAACCTTTGTAGCTCTTGAAAATTTCTACTGTTTACTCTTTGACAAATTGTTTATCTGTCTACAAAGTGAGCTCAAAGCCAGCCTGAATCACATAGACTTTAGAGACCCTGACTCAAAAAGACAAAAAAAAAATGTTTATCTGTATGCAAAATAATGAAATTGAAGTCTTTCATCAGACCATATGTTAAAAAGCAAGTGAAGGTGAATTAAAGTCCTAATTTATTACTGCATGTAGGTAAAAGAATGAGTCAATATTTAATTTTATGTCTGCTAGTTCTCTTTTGAATTCTTAAATATATACCACAATTATATACATATATCAAATGTAAATTTCTGCCCACAGATTCATATACCTATTCATTCATGTAAAAGAAAATTAATTCTCTGTAGCAGGGTTATAAGATGCCCCAACAAGAACTCTAATCTCCTTTTGCTTTTCATTCTCACCTCTCCTGGGGGATGCATCCTAGGATGAGTTCACCCAGTATCAGGGTATCTGAGTGGTCAGGACCACCACCAGCTTAGCACAGCTGCATCCCAAGCTGGACAGAGCTTCACGCAGTCTTTGATCTCCATCTCATGCACATCATTACTTATTCAGGTCCTCATTTCCAGTCCAAGATCTCTTTATTCCCATTGTTCCCTGTATCACAGCCCTGCTGAGTGGAGTACATCTCCCTCCCAAGTACCTCTAATTACAATAATCACTTGGCCATTCTCCTGCTCCTTCCCTTCCCCCTAGAGTCTGTCTGTTTCACAGGCCCATCAGCGTGATCCTAGAAGGCAACAGTTCCTGTCACTCATGAGCTGAACTCCATCAGTGGATGCCCACACACACAGAACAGAGCTGAGTTCCCCTCATGGTCTAGCCTGGCTCCCTACAGGACCTTCCTGCACCACCATCCATCTGTCCTCTCTGCCCAGGCCACTAGGCTCCTCCCAGGTCTATGAAGTCTCAGAGCTCGCTGCCACCTGAGAGCCACTCTGTTCTCTGCTCCTTCTGCCTGCAACAGTCTTCACAGATCTCGCCCAGTGTATATTAAAAAGTTGTTTTCTCAGTAAGGCCATTCTTATCCAAAATTTTGTTCTTGTTTCCCTAGTACATAATATACCCCAAATGAATTTTCACTAATACAATGCCTTTGTAAGTTTTGATTGTTTTTGTGGTCTGTTTTCAAAATGTCAGTGTAAGTTCTGTGAAAGCAATAAATATATTCATTACTATTGTGCAAGTTCCCAGTAATATATCTGGAACATAATAAGACTTCAATAAACATACTCCAAATGAAGAGATTAATTAATTAATGGGAAACTTACTACCATTCTTACTCCCTCCACAGTGAATCGTAAGAATGCTTCCATCGTCTCTGGTTTGATAATGTTAGCAGATGAACATTTTTTTTTGTCTTTCTGTGATAATGAGCACAGATCAAGAAGACCCTATTTCTTTTTGGAACTTCCCTGGACATGGTGGCTGACATTCCTCTCTTCCTATGTGTTGCTACCCACACCCTGAAGCCATAAAGCCCCACATAGGACATGATCACCACCCAAGTTCTCCTCATCTTCAGTGCTCTTTCAGGTCCTGGAACTTTCCTATGGAAGAGACATGGGAAAAAATGAGTTATTTTGGCCACAAGTGCCTTTACAATGCAAGCTTTAAAAATTAAAAAGCCTTCAAAGTGGCTTCTCATGAAAACAGATATAGACATGCAATACTGGTCAACCAAAGACTCATTGACAGTTTCTTTCAGCATAGAAACAGCAGACAGAACAACCATGTTACTATCCTGTATATACATACCACCATTGTTAATTCCCTACCACTTTGTTTGTAACTCTGTATTGTCTGTATTGTGCTTGTGATATGTTGTAAAATGTTGTATGTCTGTTAATGTTTCCCTCCTTTTATCTTTAAAATAAAAAAAAAAATTAAAAAGCCAAGATCGACTTTTCTGTTGAGAATAATTTGTGATATCACACAGTTTGGATAAATATTTTCTGATACAAATGGCAAATAAACACTGAGAAAATGTTCAACATCATTAGTCATTCAAGAAATGCAAATTAAAACAACATTCAGATTTCATTTCACCCCAGTAAGAATGGCTAGCATTAAGAAATCAACCAATAACAAATTCTGGCCAGGCTGTGGAGAAGTAGGAACTTTTCTCAACTGCTGGTGGGAATGCAGACTGGTGAAACCACTGTGGAAATCAGTTTGGAGATTCCTCAGAAAACTAGGTCTAGAGGTCCCATTCAACCCAGCTATTCCTCTTCTGGGTATTTTCCCAGAAGATATAAAAACATCATAGCCCAGCCATGTATGTGCACCTATGTTCATAGCAGCACAATTTGTAATTGCTAAATTGTGGAAGCAGCCTAAATGTACATCCACTGAGGACTGGATAAAAAAATTGTGGTACCTTTCTATAATGGAATATTACTCAGCTATAAAGAAAGATAAACTCGAGGTTTTCATAGGTAAATGGTCACAACTAGCAACCACACTCATAAGTGAAATAAATCAGACCTGCATGTGCAAGTACCGCATTGTCTCACTAGTGTAAAACCTGAAAGGGTGAATAAAAGCTCGGAGGTATGATAGACATTGTGAACTGAAGGGAAATACCAAAGGGTAAAGAGCAACTGGGATGTGGGAAGAGAAGGAAAAGAAGGAGAAATTTTTTATGTATGTATATATAGGAGAGTTAACATAGTTGAACTACTGTCTTCTATTTCTATGCTGAAAGAAAGTTAATGATTCCTTGATTGATCAGTATTGCATGTCTGTATTTGTTTTTGTGAGAAACCACTTTGAAGATATCAATATGTAATACAACAAGCATTATTAATTTCCTACCACTTTGTTTGTAACTCTGTATTGTCTGTACTGTTCTTTTGCTATTTTGTAAAAGGTTGTCTGTCTGTTAATGTTTTCCTTCTTTTATTTTTAAAATAAAAAAATGAATAAATATTTTCTGGTATAAAATTCAGATACTCTTTTGTATACTGCAGGTTGACATCATAAGTTGAAAATATCTTAAGTCAAAAATGTGCTTAATGTACTTAATATAATAAACAATTAAACACAGAAGTTTTAGCCACCATCAGAAAAGGATCACAGGATAGCATAAAATAAAGGAAGCAAACAGCAATACACATCAGTCAGTATTTCAAGCATTATACTATTTGTGTAGTTAAGTATGGGTATAGAATAATGATTGTGATGGTACTTTCTCCCCCCTCCACTTAACAATGTACTTTGGAAAGTGTTTCTTAATGGGATTCAGGGTGATAGCTCATTTTTTGAATAGACATAGTTATAGTATGCCTATGCCATGTATAGTAATACAAATACGTGTTATACGTATTATGTGAATATATGGAACATGCATGATAGATAGTAGATGAATGGATAGATAAGTGGCACAGCATGAGAAAGGTAACAATCCAATTAAGATACTCTGAAGTGGATTTAATGAAGGATCTGTTCATAAGAATTTAGCCTAGGTGTAGAGAAGTCAGAAAAGACAGCTCAGAAATCTGAAAGCGTGAATCCTCACAGCTGAAGGATTGAGAGACACAGCAGGTCTGGGAGTCCAGGAAGGCCTAGATGAGGAAGGAAATTGGGAACATGCACACACCTTGACCTCACTCTCCTACATCCCTCGCAGGATTCCTGTGGGTCAGACTTGTTTACCGGCAAGTGCAAGAGTGTGTACAGATTTAATCTACTTCAATCTGCCTGCAAGGGCATAGAGAAGGGTGAGGAAGGCAAGCAGAATTAGATGATTACATCCTTCTAGAAAAAATCTTGACAAAGAACACAACATGTCAGTTTCACACTTACTTATTTTTGCATCATGATTTCTTATCTAGGTGTCTTCACAGTGCAGATAAGCATTATCTTGTCTAACATCTGACTCAGTGCAGCTGTACCATAAAATACTTGTCATAACCCACACCCTACAGACAAGTTTATAGATCATTTCCAACTATTTGTTACTTAAAAATAAACCTTTTAGGAATGATTACATATACATTCTGCACTTTGATGAATGTGTCTTTAGGTTAAATTAGTAAGCCTATTAGGCATGTAATTTTATTCAAAGATAAAATGCTTTAGACTTACAAAAATAGTTTTGGTATGAAATTCAGGTGCTCCTTGATGTACCATGCAGTTACATCCCAATAAACCCATCATCAATTGAAAATATCTTAAATCAAAATGCAGTGTATCTACTTAATCTGCCATGCACCACATCTCAGCAGCAGAGCAGACTCTGGGGTGTCCGTTCGTGATTACTGCTCGCTTTGGGAGCCACTGCGCTCTGGCATCACCCCACATCTCAGGACTGGACTGCACTGCACATTGTTAGTGAAAGGGAGATCAAGAATCAAAATCAGTGTGGATTTTCTACTCAGTGCATTTCCCTTTTGCAAATATATTTTATTGATTCAGGATTTTAAGGCAGCCAGGATCATGTAACTAAAGCTAAAAGAATCACAGACTGAGCCATTGTAAGCCACTGGTCATCTGTGCCTCATTCTCAAAAAGAATGCATGAAATAAGTTGCAGTTTTGATCGAATGTCCACCTAATACCCGTGGCATAAAGAAAAACACATTAATGGAATCAAGAAGCTACTTTTGTCCTCCTTCCATCTCCCTAAATGTGAATGTCATCTTGGATTTTACAACATTTCTTAACAACTGCTTACTCTCGTATTTATATATTTTAACTCAATTTAAATATAATCCTACATTTGTTTTCTTCTACAGCCATCTGGTTTCCCTCAGATTTGCTGGTGAGATCCTTGTGTTGTGGCGTTTAGTCACGACTCAGTACTGTTGTTCAGCATTCTCTGCCCCACAGCTAGGTTAGCCACTCCACTATGGTTAGGAATGTGAGCTTCACAGCTTCCTCACACAAAACACTCGAATGTAAACAATCTTCTATATGTGTCCAGGAGCAAAAGGGTAAGTATTCTTCTGAGTCATAGCTACAAGAAAATTAGCCATAGAGGATGCAGGTTTTCAAATTTACTACATAAGGATGAAATATTTTTCTAATACTTTATAGGTCCTGACACTTCAACTTGAAGTATTCCTATTGCCCTGTCTTCACAGATATTTGATAATGTTAGATGCTGTTTATATGCCATTCTCATATATGCAGAATAAATTCTATTTATGGTTTTAGTTGGTATTTCTAGAATGTTTAATAATGTTGTGTTCAGCTTTTCTTATATTTACTAAGCATTTGAATATTTTCTGTAAATAACTAACAAAATATTTGGCCCAATTTCTGGTTGAGTTGACTTCTTTCACAAATTTTTACCTATTAATTCAGTCTCAGTTATACAAGGTATGATAGAAAACTGGAGGGGATGTAGTGAATGTTTACATTTTAACAAAAGTTTCTTACAGTAAAAGACATTAATTCTCTTCAAAACCCTCCTCCTCGCTTTGAACACACTTATCCCATCCTTCATGTCACCTACTGAAGCAGTTCTAGAAGTCTTCTTTCCTCAGTGTATTTATGAGTTGTGATCAAAAATACAGTGAAGAGTGTTGCCAAGGACCATCCAGGGGAAAGGCAGCTCATAACATGATGCTGTGTCTTTGTCTGCCTTATTCACTGGATCTGTCATTGTGTGACTTCTGGTTCTTACCCAAAGTGAAAATGACCATGAAAGATAAATATATTCTGTTGATTCAGGATTTTAAGGCAGTCAGGATCATGTAACTAAAGACATTCATGAAAGAGAACTTCCAGAACTGCCTTAGAAAATGGCAAGAATGGCAGAATAAATATGTTTGAAGTAAAGGAGCATGTGCTGAAGGAGATTAATGGCAAGGTATTATTTACTCTTATAATTTTTAAAATTTAAATATTCACCATATATTTTTATCAGAAACCTTTTTGTAATGGAGACCTCGTTATAAGATCATTCAGAAAGAGTAAACTTTTCAATTAAAATGTTGACAAAATTGGTTATCTGCGTGGAAAATAATGAGTTTGAACTTGGTCATTAAACCATACATAAACAAGTTAAGATGAATTAATATCCTAATTTATGATTGTATGCAAAAGGATATTTATAGTCAATGTTTAACTTTATGTCTATTTCCAAATGCTACACTGCTTTAAAAATGACAGCTCATATTATTTCAGGTCCTGACACTTGCTGGGATAGCTTTCATCTTGGCTTAATTTCTTTAACAATGTCCCAGCCTTGAAACTTCTGCATATAGCTTAGCATTTGTTTTTCTTGAATTTGATTCAATAAAATCTCATAATTTTATAACACCAACTTTAAGAATATCAAAGTAGTTTTAACAATCTAGTATTCCCTTTGGTAATAAGAAAAACTGTTAAAGCAACTTTTTAAAAAAATTGAAAACATTGAAGTAAAACCAAGGAAACTAAGAATGAAGGGGGACAGATTCTGAAGAACTGTAGGGGAAATGAGTCAACATTTTATGAGACATTCAGGTTGACAGTTGATAAATGAGGACAAAAAAATAGACAGCAAGTCTCCTGGAACCATAAGAAAGAAATGGAGACATTAGAGTTTAGAAGGTAGAAAAATGTATGGATCAGCTACAGTTACTGTAACAAAGTCTGAGACAGTCAACTTGAAAAGAGGAATGTTTGTTTCAGCTTACAGTTTGGGAACTTTCAGTGCACGCTCTGCTGGATTCCTTACCTTTAGGGGTGGTGAAGCAGCACAAGCAGGTGAAGAAGCAAAGCCACTCCCCTCAGGTGTGGGGAGTGAAAAGAGACAGCAAAACAAGTGGGTTCTTCACTGTTCCAAGGGCATGCCCCCAGTGACAAAGACCTCCCTCCAGGCCTCACCTCACAGATTTCTACCACTGTTCAAGAGTCCCATGCTGAGCAACATGCCTTGAATACGCAAAGCTTGGGGTGGGGAAGGGTGTTCCAGAGAAAACTATGGCAAGAAAATAATCCAGTTATAGGTTTACAAACTTCCTGTACTCTGAAGCTTAGTACGTAAGGTAGAAAGATGCCAATTGCAGCTGCTCTGAAAATCATCATAGATGACTCTTGTACAGGTGAAAACTGAAGGTTTACAATTCCTTAGTATTCTAAATATATTATTCCACTTTGATATCTAATGAGAAGTTGTCAGTCATTTCAGTCATTAAATGCAACATGTCATTTTCCTTTAGGGTGCTTTCAAATGTATTTTTACTTTTTGGTTTCCAAAAGTTTGACATGCTATTACTAGACAATGTGTAATTTGAGTTTCTATGGTTTGGGAGTCACTGAATTTCTCAAATTTGTAAATTTCAGTATGTAACACAATTTGGAGAATTTTTTAAATTTCCCCATTAGTTCTTCAAGGATCAATTCTGCCTTGTTATCTTTTCTCCCTTTTGTGGTTCTACTAGTTTATGTAACTTCTTGAAAAACATTTTTGTCTCAATCCCTGGTATTTTGTCTGTTTTTAAAATGGATTAAAAATGCTATCTTCATAGTAGATAAAGTATTTGGTTTTATCATCAATTTCACTTTCCTTATAATTTTTATTCTACTTTATCCAATAATTTTTTCACTTCAGACATTATATTTTCAGGCCTAAATTTTATAGTTTTTAATTTAAATTCTATTTCTTTGCTAACATGCCTTACCTTGTTTCACTACTCAAATACCTTATTTTACTCCATGGAGTATAGTTATGTTACTTGCTTTAAATTTATTTAATGATATTACCAAAAATTAGAATATCTTGGTTTGGGCATTTATTACTTATCTTTTCTTTGGAAGATACTTTATGTTTTCCTGACTTTCCATGTGTTCAATCATTTTAAATTCACATCCTAAATATTATGTTGTACTGAACTAGATTTTGTACTATTTTGAAATGGGTGTTGATACTTTCATTTTAGCAGAAACTTAATTTTTCTAGGCTCAAACTCCAAATTTTCTCAAGCGTGTTACTGGTGGGTTTCATATTTCAGTTCAGAATATTTTCAGGGTGTTCCAATTATATGTGATCCGGAAGTCAAGGAGAGGCACAAGCATCATTTCTATAGAATTTGAGCATCCTGGTTTAAGTTTTCTTCTTTCCAGTATTCCTGTAACTACCTGGAAACTTTCCCTGAGATCACCTGTCCACAAATGCATTAAATTTTCTGTTGGAGTTTTAACGTTCCTCTGCAACCACAATTACAACTTTTATCTGAGAAAGGACAGAAAAATATGTTACTACATGCTTTTTACTTATTTTATTCTTCAATTTTTTTCTAAAATTTACATGCTTTAACTTGCCAATTGATAATTGATTTGTACTTTGCTTCAGTTTGTATTTATTATCTATGGAATGGTCAGTTTTTGAAGAAAACTGAAACAAATGTAGAATTTCTTCTCTTTCCCATGGTTTGTATTTATCTGCTGGAATTTCTCATTAGTCCAACGAGTTGTCCAATTTCCACTGCATCTTTTAAAATACATGTCTCAGTTACAGTAAATTTCTTGTCTCTTTGTCCCAGTAGCAGGACATCTGTCTGTCTCTTTCTAATAACTTTTCTTTCTCTTGTAATTAGGGTTCATCTGTCCTTGCTTCTTTAGAGGTATCCTACTTTGGACACAACCCTAAATACTTTCTATAACAAGCCTGAACCTCTCAATTAGCAATAAAATTGACCCAGAAGTTGTGGTGTGATTACTAACCCACTCAACAGCTCTTTATGTGGTATGTGGGTACATAGTAGGATCTAGACACTTCATCAGAGAAGGAAAACAGTGTTTTCTACTCCATGGGAATGTGGGTCCTATTGGAGATGGGTCTCAAACAGGAAATTCAGTTCATATATAGAAATAGAACCATCCTAATGTGATGTAGGACTATTAAAGTATGTGCTCACTTCATGAAATTTGAGTATGCTTTGAAAACTGTCTCTTTAATTGTTAATCTAAAATATTATCTAACAGAATCCATGAAAAAGGCATAGGTATTAGAGTTTCCTTCTTAGTTGTAATTCTTTAGCTGTTTTGTACACGTTTCTATGTATCAGTGGCTGGCAGTGTGAGAAAAATGCCAGGACCCTACCTACCTTCAAGATAAGAGCTCTTAGATTGTGTCAAATGAAAACTGTCTCATTACAATTTCCAATGTTTCTGGTATGATAAAAAGATACTCTCCAGAGTATCCACCAAGTGTCCATTAAGCAATTTTTAAATAGTAATTGAAGTCACAAAAACTAAAATAAGTCTCTGACTTCATAGACATCCTACCATTTCTCATATATGTATATATA
>NW_004955496.1:4735837-4758254 GCF_000276665.1 Chinchilla lanigera | reverse complement strand
ATATATATATATGGGTGCTAAGAAGGAATTATGGATTTGGGAGCATTATTTTAAGAGACCTCAACCTAACCTTGAAATGAATATCTTGCTCCAGCAACCAGCATACTGTTGTGTCAGAATCTACTCAGTGTAAGCATCGAACTAAGTCAACTTTTAATGTCAGAAAAATGCTTTTGAACTTGAGCAACGTAGCACAATATGTTGATACTTTTTTGATTTAGTTGAGTTAACCAGATTGACTGATTGTTTTCATCTTCAAACAATATCCAAAATAACAGAAGCGAAAAAGATCATGAAATAATTTTCACATGGGCAAAACTAGTAAAATTAGAAGTGACAAGGGCAAGAATTATAAGACTCCTCTGCTTTAAAAATTAACACATTTATATTAATATAAACGAATAACTAGCCCCTCCATGGACTATATACAGAAATGACCCTAATATTGTTATAAGCAAAATCACTAAATCAGATGAGCTTTGTCATGCTGGGTTTATTGTGATTGGCTAAAGAAAGAATATTGAGTCATTCTGATCTTCTTTTATGGTAAAGATAAGAAAAATCACTCACTAATTTATGCACCTTTTGAAGCTGCGTACAAGAGAAGCTGTTAACAAAAGAAGGTGCCATGTAACTGCCTCTAAATGTCCTGTGAGGCTACGAAGGCTTTGTGTTCTTCCAGCTACTCTTTCTCGGTATTGACACTTCTGCTGCTGGGCTCCAGTCCCACTAAATAGATCTTCAAGCAACTCTTTCTAGAACCTTGATACTTTTACTGTGGCCTAAGCACTGGCAACATTATCATCACCTAGAAACTTTTTAGAAATGCAGAATTTTGGTTGCTATATCAAATACCAAATGACCTGTATTTTTGGCAAAATTTCTAGGCTTTGTGCACACTCATTAAATTTTATGGGATAGATTTTCCCTTTATATCCCATACTTATTTAAAAGAATAGAGTTCTCTAATGGAGGACTTAACTAAAGAGCATACAGTACAGAACACACTTCTGAGAGTATGGAGACATGTTAAATTATGAGATTTTACAAGCACGGTGCTAAATCTTCAGCATGACTCGACATTACCCCAAAATGAGAGCTAGTCTCTTGGTCACAGCGGTGACACATAATTACTTACAACTTTCAAAGTCCTACTGTCTTTTTCAGTCCAACCTCTTTAGATACCAATGAGGGAATTCTTATATGAGAATTGAAGGTTGGCTATGTCTTGAGCACAGTGAGAGCAGGCTCTGTACCAGGAAAGAAATTGCAAGAGTTGGAGTCTGGCCCTACGACTTCAAATAAGATCATTTAAGAGTAAGACAGACTTCATAATTGATTTCATGTTTCCTACATTAAGATACTTGCCTGGCATTTAATAGGTATGCAGTTACTTTTTGTTAAATTAATTAACAAAAACAAATCAGCCTTAAGTGTTAATCTTGAGTGATTTGTTTTTATTTCTTTGCATTTTAGCTTTCCTAAAATGTTTACAAAAGGTTATATTTTTACAATCTTTCCCAAATATAACATTCTTGAATTCTATGAGTTTTATAAAATGATGTTTATGACAAATTATCAAACACTGAATTGTGACTTTCTTAACGTTAGTTAACTGAAAATGGAAAACTTAAAACTATTTGTCTTATAAAAATAATGCTTTTCATATTTTTGTCCATTTAAATGTATAATTTCTTTTCTGTCTCTTTGTGCTCACAAAAAAACTAATAAATATTCTAAGAGTGAGTGATAATTAGGAACTTCAGTTTATTGAGCACCTAATTTTGTTACTGATTCTTGCTGATATGGAGGGCAGGAGTATAGTTGCATATTGGAAAGATCCAACTTCAGAGACTATCCAAGATGCCATAACTGTAAAACAATACTTCTACCGTGCATGACCTCTTCAAAGATCCGTGGAAAACAGTATTAACAAACTTGCCACCACCTAGTTTGTGTAATTAGTGGGACCTTGGAAAGATTCTACTCATTCACACTCCATTGCTGCTAATTTTGCTAAATGGTAGCGAAGTGGTTAATATAAGTCAAGTGCCATTCAGAGTACCAGAGTTGTGTTTCTACTTTCCCTTCTGTGATTTTGGCCTCGAGTGAAATGCTGCATCTAAGTCATAGTGTCACATTTCAAAAGAGGCACCGAACAGAGAGAGTTCAGAGGAGAGCCACAAAGATGACAAAGAGTTTGGAAAATAAGACCTGTGTGGAAGTGTTCGGGCAAGTGGGCATGTTCCTTCTGGAGAAAAGAAGACTGGGGGGAAACATAACTGTCTGCAGATTCATTAAAGGGTGTTATAAAGAGAAGAGGGACCAATTCTCATTAGTCAGTCAGGATCGAAGAAGTAATAGGCTTTAATTCCAGAAGGGAAAATTTAGGTTAAATATAAGAACTGACTTTATAATGATATGAATGTTTGGGAATAACACCCGCTGCCAGGGGAGGCTGTGGAATCGCCATCACTGGAGAGATTCAAGGCTGACTCCGCACACCCATCGATCGGGAATGACTTAGTAATAATAAAATCAATCCTGCTGTGATTCACTGGAATAGATTAGCACCCGCATAGGTCCTTCCAGCCCAAATGATTATATGATTAAGACACCAGCACCCAAGGGGAATCGATCTGTGTATAGGGAGGAAATAGAAACTCTTTATAAGCCACAGCAGTAAATTTGGAAATTAAGAAATCCAAGATGTTTAGCTATAGGAGAGACTGAACAGACTTAGGAGTACCTATGGAGGCTGAATTAAAGTGCAAAGCCTTTATTCTAAAACATTGATCTGATTTTTGCTAAGTTTCAAATTTTAAAAAAATGGAGATTTACCACCTTAGCAATTTTCCTGACTAGTATTCAATTTGAATGCCATATTAATATTTCATCAACCAAAACAATCAGGACTTAAAAATTTTCTCCCAGTCTGAAAAATGAAAAAGAAAATGTAGATTATTTTTAGGACAATTATTTTGCCAAGTCAGATTCAGCATCTTTTCTTTTATTCAACAATATGTTTAAGTGATGTTTTTGCTTCATACATACCAGAGTGTTTTACTTGATAGGCACGAGTCTCTAATTAACATCCAGGATCCACATAATTCAATCACAGTGTGGGTCCAAAATTACCAATTCAATTTTTTAATCTTAACATTGATTTCTACATCTGTCACACCTCGAGTAAATTGCAGCATTATCCAGAGCGTTCTATTTCTCCAAGCTCTGTTTTATCACACTGACCCTGGCCAACACTGCAGTAGTTATTTTGAATCTCTGAAAAGGTAATATTGAATTTCTTAGTTCACTTTCACCCTTTCCACCTTCCCAGTTTACCTTTAAGAAAAAAGCCCACACTGTCTTTTCTTCCCCTGACTGAGCTGTGTTATTACTGCCGTCCACATCATCAGGGTTCCAGTGCGCTGTAGTAGATCATCCCTGGGCTGTCACAGGCATGATGGACGAGCCAAGCAGCATCCATCAGAAGATGCGAGGCACCGGCTGGACCAGTAATGAGGGCCCTGGCACAGCCCGGCCTGCCCAGCCCTGGGCGCTTTCTCCTTGGCAAAGGTAGCCTTCCTTAAATCCAGCATCTGCAGATGGGAAGGGAAAGACCTTTATTATTTTTTTCTTTCTTTTTTTCTTCCTTCCTTCCCTACTTCCTTCCTTCCTTCCTCCCTTCCTTCCTTCTTTCCTTCCTTCCTTCCTTCCACCCTTCCTTTTTTTTGTTTGCTTGTTTTTTTGGCTTAGAGACTGTTATGTCTCCTGAAACATTAAAAACTAATGTATTCTTAAATTCAAAACCTCTCTTCCATTTATTTTATTTTCCCCTCATCTCTCATTCATATTTTTGTCTTCCCTTTTCTGCCACCCAGATTCTTGGTACAGTTCTCCTGGACTGTTGGAATGATCTTCTTTCTTACTCTGTCCTAGACTTCTTATACTTGGCTGGACTGATCCCAGTATTGCAGCATTCATCATATCACTCCTCTAATCATAGAGTTTTTAATTTCTGCCATGATCTGTCAAATGCGATTCAATTCTCTGGCATGACATTCAAAGATCTGTAACATTTAGCCTTAGTTTGTGTCTCCAGTTGTAAGTTGGTCTGATTTTTTTATCACTCTGCCTTGTCAAATAGACTCCTGGTCTTTCAGGACAGGTTTTGAACTTTTCATATCTTTATTTTCACTGGACATTCCACTAGAAATGCAAAGTAAATAATAGGCAAGCTTTGTTATAAGATATATTTTAATCCAGGTTTATTAGTTATGACCAAGAGCAAGGTGCTTTTATTTTCTGAGTCTGAACTTCTTAATCAGTAAAGTGAGGACAGCAATGCCATTTCACAGGATTCTTTGTGTGTGTGTGTGTGTGTGTGTGTGTGTGTGTGTGTGTGTTTGGTAACAGGAATTGAAATCATGATCTCATGCTTGCCAGGCAGGCACTGTGCTGCTGAGCTGCTGAGCTATATCCCTGGCCCTCATAGGATTCTTACAAGGAATTAATAGGAAGATGTATGTAAGACACGTAGCCAGCACACAGTTAAGCACATGACAGTTGACAAAGGTAGCTTCTGTGATCTAGTTTTCACATTAGTTTTAGATTTGTTCTCTAACAGTGTTCAAATGCCACCTTATCTGTAAGATTTCTCTATCTCATTTTCCATTCCAGTTGTGTTTTCCTTTTTTTGATCTAGGATATCCAATTGCATACTGCAACAATGGTAATCTGAATATAATTCTCCAAAATATCTTAGAGGTAGACACTTTATATGCAAAACCATCTAGAAGTGATCTGTGCATGATAAGTAATCAGTGTTTTTGAATGAATAAATGTTTTTGTATGCTCCTTTTCTTGTCCTGGGCCAACCCTTAAAAAGTTTTAGACTTACTTGGCACAGTACCTAGCTACCATGAAATAAAAGCTTGAACACATTTTGGTTGGCAGGACAGATTCATGTAATTAGCTATTATACTCACAGGCTGTAAATAAAGTTACAGCTAGCTCTGTGGTGAGATCCATTTTCTACTTTCATCACTTAAATATTCTTTAATGGAAAACAAAACTAAAATCTTAAAGCCTATTGATGCATCCTGATTTAAATAACTACATTTCTTCAAGTTAGTCTTCACTTACTGATACTATTTCTATATACCAGTGATTGTCATCCTGGGAAGCTTTTCCTTCTTTCAGAAGGTTTTAGATCTCAATTTTAATTCTTTTTATTATTAAATAATCTGCAACTTTACTCTGTAAAAAGCACATTTTCAAGATTCCTGTGAATAGTTTATATAAGCCAGCTCTTACAAAAGCAATACAGTTAATATCTAAATTTTCTTTTTTTTCTGTTTTGAGTTCAGCACCAACTCACCCAGCAATAAAATGGGAGTACGGGCTCATAGGACAATAATGTTTTTTCATAAACAACTCGTTAATACTAGAGCACTTTTTCTTGTAAGATGACTGATGACATTAGGGACTTTTAAATCAAAGATTAAGCCCTCCTTTACTCTCGGATTACTATGATTCTACATGAATACTGTATGGTGCACTGTCAACCAGACCCCCTCCCCATCACTGTGTCTTCTGCGTTTTGTGCTCCGGTGTCATGAACATACTTGGGTTTCGCCAGCTTCCCTAACCCTTGTTCACACTCTTTCCTCAGATCCTGGCTGCTCTTCCCACTGTCTGCACTTAGATATTCTTCCTTCATTGTTTTACAGTAAATATTTCTTCTCCAGAAAAGCACGGCCTTACTCACATTGCACTACCGACTAATCCACTTAGGTTAGTCTGCATTGTCAAAAACACAGTCTGCATTGTCAAAAACACACTCTGCTTCTCCTTCTCCTTTCAGCGTTGTACTACAGTTTAATAAAGATATTCAGTTTGTGCACACAGCAGCTTAAAATGTCTTTTGGTGGTTAGAGTGTAAGATCAATGAGTGAAGAGCACACATTACCCTGCTCACATATGTATCTTCAATGCCGATTATTTAACAGGCCCTGAATAAAAATCTCATGAGTGAATGGAGACTGTACATCATAGAACTGTTCATTTCTCAGTGAAAAATCAGGTAATGGTGCATCCATTCCTTCTGTCCGCCCAAGTTTATATGATTAGTAATGATCGGGGTGCCTGGAACAGAACAGTCACTTGAGGAGCATATTGTTATCATTACCAGTGAGTTGTGGTATTGGGGTTTGTCATAATGGTGGTAGTGGTGGTGATTTTGTTACTAAAATAAGAAAACCATGGAAAAATAGTCAAATACAAATTCATTAATAAAGCACATGTAGTTGACTTTGTAGCTCCACAAATAACAATTCAATCTAGGCAGCTTTGTAAATAAAACAGAAAATTGAAACTGTATTTAGTTGACATTTATATACTAAGTAATAAAATAAACATATTCTTCACAAGAGTTATTTCCACTTTAATCTCTAGATGCCTGGGGCTTTTGGAAATGTTTTAATTATAGACATCAATTCCATAGTCTTCTTCTAGAGTTGTTCACTAACCATAGGGATTTTTCATGAAATTAGAGGTAACAGGGAAAAGCAAGATAAATGAATTTTAAGAAAGATTTGAGTAAAAATCACCATATCACAAATGACTTTCATTTTTATCTCCTTTTCATTTTATTCTGAATCTGTGGATACAGCTTACTCACATCTTAATTTTAAATTTTTTCTCATTTATTAACAATATTTCTTGAAGATTTTAGTTATTAATAAAATGTTTCTGATGGTACGTAAAATCTTCATTTAGCATGATTGTGTAGACTTAAATGAAATTGAATTTTGCTTCATGAAGAAGAATATTGTCAGAAAAGAATACATAGTGAAGATTTTAAAATAATTAAATTTTTTCTCTAGAGAGCCAAGAATCTAAAAATTAGATTGTTGCATTTTACATACGTTCATACAAAGCTCAATGAAACAGATTCTTACCTCCACCATAGTAATATTTGTGGTGGTTAAGCTTTATTGTGTCAGCTTGTTTGGCTTGAGAACCAGTTGCCCAGAGAATTGATGGAGCATGCTCTGTATGTGTCTAAGTGTGTACCTTAAGGCTTATATCTTGTTCTTCACCCATTCCTCTTGGGGGCTGTTTCTCTCCTCTGTTCCCCAAGCACCATGAACTAAGTAGCTTTGCTCCTCCAAGCTCATCCACCACAATGTTCTTACCTTGGTCCCAGTTAACCATGGACTGATTCCCCTGAAACTATGAGCTAAATTAAACCACTCCTTTGTCAGGTTTAGGTTTTGTGTCACAGTAACTGGAGAGCTAATGCAGAACTTCTGTGGAAACACTTCATTGAGACAAATATAACTTAATGTTGCTTTGGAGAAATCAAGAGAATTTCCATTGGAACAGATAAAATGAGTTTCACTGAACAACCCAACCCTATTTAAAGGAAGATAGGTATAAATAGAATTTTGTATTTGGAATTATACAAGATAAGATGCAAAAGATTACACTTTTTTTCTTTTTACCTCAGACACTTCAATGCTAAATTGGCAAGTAGCTAATGACTCATTTTCCTGATATGCATGTTGTAGAATGACTAACATTTACCAAACAATAATTTCCTGTATATTTAAACTCATTTTGTGTATATTGCAGAGGGTGAGGGAAAAAGACCTTCTATTTTCTCTTTTTTCTTACCAAACTACATGATTCAATTTCTGGTACAGAAACAGGACCTAGGAGCAAAATTCTTTCCAATGAGAACACAGGTAAAAATTCATAAATGAATGCATCTCAAAGGTAAGAAGTTCTCCAAGAACAGAAATGCAATTATTGCCATGCTCACATTTTACTGAAATCCATAGATCTACAAACCAAGGATCATGCTAAAAACTGTAAAGGCTGATATCTCATGAATCACATGGGAGAATTTTCACTCCTAAAAACTATAATAACAACAACAAAATAATCAGCTGAGTTCCCAGCATGTGGTTTTATAATCTGGTTACTTCTGACTCCAGAAAATTAACATGAATTTATAAGTTGAAATTTGACATAAAGCAATAGAATCCACACTGTTTGTTTGAAAAAGTTTCATCAAAATAGAGATCATCCAGGCAAAAGTCAAGAGATATCAGAATACTATATTATGAACCCACTGGACCTAATAGATATTTATAGGATGGTTCTTCAACCAGCGCCAGCACACAGATCTCTTCACTAGCACATTAAATGTTCTCTGGAGTAAATCATACGTGGGGCTACAAAACAGCTCTCAGACATTTTGAATGAAGTATAAATTTATGAGAAAAGCATTCAAACTGTGAATGTGAGATAAAAAGGATGAAAATTGAATTACTGAGGTCCACTTCCTTATATTTTACTAATCATACTAATAAAGATTGTATGTATATTTATGTTTATATATACTTTTTCACATATGTGTGCAATAGAATTATATTGATTTTGTGAGGAAAATATAGTCTTATAAACTTGATGATCAGTGTGTAAAATGATATGCTTTTCTGGAAAAAAAATAAGCAAGGGGTCTAAAGTCTAAAAATTGCACTCTTGGGGCTGGGGATTTAGTTCAGCGGCAAAAGAGCCTGCCTGGCAAGTGCAAGGTCATGAGTTCGGTTCCCGGTACCGGAGAAAAACAAAAAAAAAAAAACAAAAAAAAGAAGAAAAAAATAAAAATTGCACTCTTTTATACTGAACTATCAAAAATAATATTCAAAATTGCCTTACAGATATGAAAAATCACAACAAATCTAAACATCCAAAGAAGAAATTGGTAAAATAAATTGTAGAATGTGCATATGCAATATAGACAAAGTAATGTTACATGAAATTTTCAAAATTAACTGTTATCAGAAAGATAATTTACAAATTAGGAAATAGAATATATTCTCAAACTTGTATAATCAAACTTTATAAATGATTATTTTTATATGTATATTTGTTTACGTAATATTGAATTTATCTTGAATTTTAAGATTACAAGTAGTTTTATATTTAGTTTTGTGTAACATATTTCCATTTTGGTAAAAATCAAAAATAAAATTCTAATGTTGACCTTAATTAAAAGTTTAAAAAATATGGCTTGTGACTGGTTAGAGACCAAAGGTAGAATAATCTAATAATTTACTCAGTATTGTTTTAAAAGTGGAGAACAAATTAAATTTCAATGATGAGTTGTTTTTAACACATGACACATTCAAAATGAACTGGTAAGGAGATGGTAATTTCACTAATGCCATTTTGCATAATGCTCTACCAAAAAGTAGTAGCATTAAGCTCTGTCCTTCTACTTGCAAACTGCTTTGTTTTTATGAATCTGGGAATCATAAGAATGATATTGAAAGGCAGGTGCTAGTATTACAAACCACTTATTATCTTAATTGTTATGAAATGTGCTGTATCCCAAGTGAGTATGCCCCTTGCTTTCCTCTCACAGGGCTGATCCTGAGCGAAGGTGAAAGAACACTGAGGCATCAACTAGCATCAGCATAACGTGATGAACACCAACCTGGTACCCAGCCTGCCCCTCCCTGAAGGTGGGCATTTATGAGAAACGTCCAGAGGATGGAAGTAACGCATGGAATTGGACAACCCCCACCACCAGGCACTTACATCCTGAAACAAGAGATTTGATTACCCTTATCATTATCTCTGCTTGCTGAGCAGAGCTCCCAGAGCTGTTAGTGGTTGTAAAATTACCCAGCTGGTTTTTAAATTCCACCATACTATTTGACTCAGTGACCTCTTCAGTCAATGAATTTCACAGGTTGACTATACACATTCATAAGGCATTATTTACCTCAATTTGTTCTGAATTTACTGCCTCTTATTTTTATGAAGTATCTCCATGTCCTCATCTTATTATAGGACAAAGTTACACAAAAAAAGTGTCCTTTGTAATTTTGAATGCTTCAATCAAGGACTTTTCTAAAATATGCTAGATTTCAAAATCATTTTTGGGCAAATGTGAAGTCTAGCATATTCTACCAGGTCTCTATTAATATCTTATTCTCGCCGTGATTTCTTATTACCTGACTATGATTTCAATTCTTGCTATGGCTCATCATTCCGTTCTCACATAGGATTAACATCACAAGAATAACAATTGTGAATATATATTCCTTTCAATCAGAAAACCAAAGCTAGTAATGATTTGAAAAGATTAACCTCCTCCTGTACCATGACTTTCTTCAATGGAAGTATTTTTCTTGGTAAAATCAATGCATTCAAAATACTTACCTTTAAGCTAACTGAACCAGCATAGAGTTGAATGTTCAACGAGGGTATTTTTGGCATTATTTTTTAGAGCAGATTCTCTCTGTGCGGTGTCATGGACCCACCACAGTTCTAGGGGTAGAGAGGTTGGACATCCATTCCTGTGACCTTACTGTAATTTGTAGTAAATTAGGTACATATTTCTCACAGCAGTATTCAGGGATGTGCTCAGTACTCAGAGAAATGATTCCAGATGAAGAATTTACATTTTTTCAGTATTGTTTTAGTTATAAATAATTATCTTGAGCTAACAAAATTGGCAATCTTCCCGTCTATAGTAAATACAGTTTTCTTTTTATTTAAGTGCATTCTTTCACAGTTAAAAATGCTTGCTATCTCAGATGTGCCTTCATCTTCATTCAAAACTCCCTTATTTGTGTAATGAAGATATATGAAGCTATTTTGGAAATAAAGTGGGTAATATAAAAAATGAAAACACCAGGCAACAAAGGCATAGTTCTTCCTTTTCAGGCTGTCTGATGTGGTTCAGAGGATATTCACTGGATAAAATATGCAAGTTAACATATTTCACTCTCGACATACAGAATTGAATTCTCTGTGTGGTAGAAGTCAGGAGCCAGCCACTTCCTCTAACTCCTTATTTGTACTGATCACAGTTCTCTTTAAGCCTCTTCTCAGTTTGAAATGTCTCCTTGGGAAAGTTCTTCACACCTGTAGCTTCAGCAAGACACCCATGGCCCTATCCTAAGTATCTCTAAGGTGAAGTATACCTTTCAGTTCAAATGCCACCTTTTGGTTTATCTTAGAGATTTTTCAGAAATTAAATTAATGACTTCCCACTGAATGCTCCTTTTCATCTATTTTCACATGTTCTTTCCCTTACATGTCCAAATCAAAAACTGGTGGTCATCTTTTCTTCTTTTCTTTGCTCTTTAATTATTTTTATCAAATATACAGCATTAGCCCTGTGATAATTTCATTGTATTTTATCTTTTTTTCCCCTCGTACTGGGAATCAAACTCACAACCTTGTGCTTGCTAGGCAGACACTGTACTGCTGAGCTGGGGCCATATCCCCAGCCCTTGGAATTTATTTTTAGAGACTGCTCAGCCCTGTGACCACAGGACCCTGGATCTTTGCATCAGGGAGCAGTATTGTGAGCTATGGGACAGGATTAAAGATGTACAGTAAAGCAAGGAGAACTACATTGCATTCGCTGAGTCTCTGCATCAAAAAAAAGCCCAAGACGTATTTTCAGCACCATAAAATGAATCACGATATCAGTGCATGTTTAGCTGTGTACTTCATGAATAAAACAGTTAGAAGACACTGAAAAAAGGAATATTTTAAAAGAATGTAGAAGTTTATTGATGAAAAATACAAAAGTTAAAATACCTAGGAAGGATAATGGTTTTTACAGTGCCTTAATGTTGGCATTGTTCACAGTTGTCCATGTCTAGAAATATGAGTTAGTGTCTTTGGAATCCAACAATGTTTACATTTGTCTTTCTTTTACCTTTGAATTAGAATTAAGCTGTTTGCAGTCATATTTTCAGGGAAAATAAATTATAATATCCTGAAGGCCAAAACATGACATTTTTAAAGCATTTGTTATGGTGGGCCTCAGAAATGGGACTATTCAAAAACTTTATTTCATTTGAACAGGCCTACAAAGATGATCCTTTGTTTTCTCATGTTAAACTTTCTCCTTAAATTAGTAATGCCAATTATGAAGATATTTGTCTCAAAAGAAAATATTTAAGGTGTAAACACTTAGGTAATTTTTAGGTAGTACATAATAACCTTGATATACATTTAATTTTATTATTATTACCTGCAATAATTTCTTGTGATCAAATTTACTTGCAAAACGGTACACAAAAGGAGTTATTTTCATCACATAATTGGAATAAGAAAATATAACGGTATGGACATTAGTGTGTAAAACTGTTAAGAATTTAGTCTCTATCAGATCACTTTAACCTTTATCCTTGTGTGAGAATGTAAATACACTAAAACATCTTTAATTACTCAACATTTGAGATATACCAAAGTTGACTATAAAGCATGAAAAAGCAGCCACACTTATGAGTACAGCATGGGAGCAGGATGGCCTCATTCACTGTGTCTTTTCAACCCCTCACATCTTTCCAGCATAGGTAATATTTGCCTGAAAGCTGTATTTGCCATTTCATTGCTTTACAAAATTATCTAGTAACAATATACGCAGCATGTTTTAAAAATTGATTTGTGTCATTGCATAAGGCTTTAGCTTATTTAATTTCACTGTCTAAATTATTCTACATTTTAGTTATCCATTTTCTGTTGATTGACATAAGAGTTTAAATTATTGCTCTAAAGAGTAATGGGGTTGTGCCTATTCCACAGCCCTGTGGTACACATGTGTATAAGTGGTCTATGGTACACTCCTAAAAGTAAAAGTTCTGGCTTTCAGAGAAAGAGAACGTTCACTTTAAAAGTTAGAGACAATTATTTTTCAAAAAGATTATACTAATATACACCCATGATAACATCAGTCCATTTCCTTGCCAAATTTTGCATTACCAGTCATAGTTTTTGTCAACTGGATGGGTACAAATATATCATTATGAAGTCAAATATTTATTCTTCTATTAAAAAAAGAGTATACAAGTTTTCTTGTGATTATCTACCAGTTAGATATTTTATATATATTGCCAATATATATATAATTTGTCCATTTTAATACTGAGATATATTTTCTTACTGATTTATGATAATTCTCTGTGTAGTTTAAAATAATTTTTCAGTTGCATATGTTTCATATATTTTCCCCAGGTTTTAATCTAGTTACCCGCTACACAGCACTTTGTGTTGAACAGAATTCCTTAAAATCAATATGTTCAAGCATTTCAATTTTTAAAGCTTTGGAAATGTTTTACCTTTTAAAAGCATTCTTTAAGGACTTCTCTATATTTTCCATATTTCACAATAGAAGATTGTAACATTTTCTTTTCAATTTTATTATCTGATAAATACTGAATCTATTTCTTATGTACTACTTGGTAAGGAATTCATTATATTGAAGCCCCCGGTCATCCCAGGATAATTCATGAGTGACATCTTTTCTCCAGTTATCAGGAATGTTATATGTACTGTGAATCCTGAAAAATCTATTCAGCACATGTTGACCAATTACTTACTATTTGTCAGGTACGCATCTATGCTCTACACATGGAATAGGGAGTAATCGGGGAGAATCTTCTGCACTAACAAATTGATTTGATTTTGGTTCTCTCTACTCAGCTGCACTTGTCA
The DNA here is from genome assembly GCF_000276665.1 of Chinchilla lanigera. Taxonomy (NCBI): domain Eukaryota; kingdom Metazoa; phylum Chordata; class Mammalia; order Rodentia; family Chinchillidae; genus Chinchilla; species Chinchilla lanigera. The sequence continues at coordinate 4,744,718 of NW_004955496.1, read as the reverse complement.
ATCTGGACCTGAGTTAATTCCATAGCACCTTCGTTATCATATATGTATGCCAGGTTTTAATATTTTAAAGGGAAATGTCTACTTTGGAAATGTTTTGGCTACTATCTATACCTTTCTCGTCTCTGCTTCCACAAAAGTGCTAGGATTAGCTTTTAAAATTATACACATAGGCACATATACATAACATTTGGCAATGCTGATAATTTTGCACTGAATGGATAGATCAATAAAGGAGATGAACATCTTTGTCATATTATATTGTATTTATGAGCATGATATATCTCTAATTTTACTTAGGTCTCTGAAAATGTTAGAATTTTATATGTGCCCATATTTTCTCAAATATTTTACTAGGCTTGTTCTCAGAAGTTTCTTCCTTGTGTTATAATTTGATTGGTAATTGATAATATGTAAGTTTTAAGATCCAGCCTTTTTACATATTTAGCCTTTTCTCAACTAGGCTGAACCCATTATTCCCAGTAGTTTAACTATATATCCTCTTTGGTGCACTGTGTTTGATTTCCATTTTTTTCAATTCTTTAAAGTTTTATGAGTCCTCACATTATCTTGCACATTGTGGACATTAGAGGTGATAACTGTAAAATGATAGCAGAATTTTGTGTAGGTCTTGATGTAAAAGATAATGTTTTTAATACTTCACCAATACAACACTTTCTATACTACAGATATACTTCATCCTGACAAAAAACATCAACAATATTTGCATTTCTAAAATATTTTTATTCTTAGTGGGTCCTTACAAGTTATAAACATTTTAACTGATAAACAAGAATAGCACATACTTATGTGGTACTATGTGATTTTTGATACATGTTGTCATTATATAATGTTCAAATCCACTTATTCATGTCTAGTTCCTTGAACATTTAACATTTCTTTGTAGTAAAATTGTTCAAAATACTTCTGGATTTTTAAAATCTAAATAGTATATTATCATTACTATCTGTCACCCTCCTGTACATTAGAACACAAGAACTTATTTTTCCTCCCCCTTTGAGCAACCTTCCCTCATGGCTCGGTCCCCCAGTTAGACTTGGATTATATCATATGTATGTGTCTTAGTTACCTTTCTGAGACAAAATACCCAACAACCAAAGTTAAAGGGGGAAAAGTTTATTTAGCTAACAGTTAGTAGAAATTTCAGTTCATAGCTGGCTGGCTCTAAGGCAGAGTGGAAGATGGCAGAGAGGCATCATGGAGGAAAACAGTTCAGTGAACCCACAAGGTAGCAAAAGCAACAAGGTAGTTTAACAGTATCTTTCTGCCCCTTTTATGGTCTATCTAGGCTACTGGGATTAGGGCAGTGCCAAATCAATCAGGGGATGGGTTCAGTTCTTGGGGCATAAGACTAATTTTGTCATCAAGGTACAAAGCATAGGTCCATCACCCCAGCTTTATTCTTTAGAATATTTCTATTGAATTTTAATTTCAATTTTATGAGTTTTACATATTAAACATTGAGTAGTTAACAAGGAAAATCACAAAAATACAGTATCAAATTTTTAATATTTATTGAGTGTTTATAAAAAAGCATCAAGCTTTGCAACAGTGACTGTTTTTTATGCACTGTCTAAAAGGAATAACAAATAAATTCTTATATAAACTAAAATGAAAATACTAATAGATCTTACAAAAAAGATCTTTACTTCAATTAACACACCTAAGTCAGTCATCACACATGACAGCAGCACATTCCATACACATGTATCACTTACACTGACAGAACATGTGTTTTGCTTTCCTTGCCTTTTTGTAGGACATACTTGACAAGTCAGTGGTCTTGCTGTTTTGTCAGGAATTTCTTATTATATTATACGGTTTGTAATTAACAGGAACATAAAATATCAATAAAATGAAGTGTTAAATTCTTAATATGTGTTGTGCATTTAGAATAAACATCAACATTTTCACATCAGTTTTGTACTTGCTTACAAAACCTAAAAGATAACATTAGAGATAAATTCCTATATGAACTACAATGAACATACCAATAGGAACTCTACCCTCAAATAAGCTTTGCACCAACTGTCACACCCAAGGCCATCTTCACACATGACAACTGCATGTTTTGTGCACAAGTTTCACTTACAATGACATCATGTGTCCTTAGCTTCCCTTTCCTATGTAGCAGTCTTGTCACATCTCTTCTTATTTTGTTAGGATATCCTTACTATATTATACAACACACTGCTAGCAGAGTGTTGTGGTTTGTGTTCGAATGTCCCCCCAAATCCTCATGAAGTCATGGGTGTAAGCTTCTAGAATTTGTAATTGATCCATAGTCCAAGGCTGGGATAATGGATGTGAGTGCTACACTCGTCCTGGGGAGAGTAGCTTGTATACAATATAAAGGAGCAAAAGAGGCTTGCTCTCCTCACTGCTGCTCCTCCCTTTTCCTCTTGCTGCTTTTGCTGCCTTCTGCCACTATGAACTGTTGCCTTCTGCCATGCACCACTCTGCCTTGGAGCCAGCTGAGTATGCTCTGAAATCTCCACAAACTGAGCTAAATAAATCTTTCCTTCCTTAATTTGGGGCATCAGATATTTTGTCTCAGCAACAAGAGAAAAGTAACAAAGACACGGAGAAATAAGATATCAATAAAATACAGTAGCAAACAGGTAAGGAGTGCTTAGAAGAAACATCAACATTTTCACATCAGCTGTCTACTTGCTTACAATACCTAAAAGATAACACCAAAATAAAAACCTATGTCAACTACAATGTAAACACAAACAAAAGTCTACCACAGAAATAAACTGTGCTTCAACAGTCACATCCAAGGCAGCCTTCACACATGACAACTACATATTCCATACTCAAGTATCACTTACACTGATAGCATGTATGTTTTGCTTTCCTTCTCTTTTTTCTGTAGGGCACAGTTGACATCGTTTTGGTTTTCCTTTTGTCACAATAGATCTTTTTGATGCTGCACCTGCCTGTTCACTTGTCAGTTCACTAGTGTGGTCCACAATCTTTTGTGTGGTTCCTTGGGAAGATACAAGTGTTTTTCTTCTGCTATAAATGTTCTCTTATGAGTCCCAGTCTCAATGCTGTCAGAAAAATTTTCCATGACATGTTGCACTTCTTATTTTCTTTGTAAACTATCAAACTATTTAGGCCACATATGTTTAGGCTAGAGTAAAACACAGCCATTGGCCAATGCTTTGTGTTTCAAATGACATCATAGTTATGCATAACTCATCAACAACATCTACTCCACCTTTGGTTTTGTTGTAAAATGTTTCTATCTCAGGCTTCCATTTTGTCAGGGTTTCCCTATCAATGGCAAAATGTTGACATCAGTAGGATTAATTTGTTTTTCTTTGCCATATATGAAGCCAATGTCATATCTTTTCAAAACCCAAAGTTTGTACTATGTAATTCCTTATTTTGAAATTGTAACATTTCATTTGACATGTCTGCTTTGTTCCTGTGTACAGTTCCTGTGCTGATTAATTTGTGCTCTGTTAGCAAATGTAACATCAATTGGAAACTGGTAAACCAGTTGGCATATTCCAGTTAGCTTGGGCGATGAGAGCAACAAGTCTGTTCACAATATCACTCAGTTTATGATTATACAAATAAAGATCTGCTGGCTGAGTTCTAGGATAAATGCCTAAATTATAGGCATAATACCTCTTTGAATCTAGCATAAACTTTATTGCATATTTTGACCCATTGCTTTTCAATAAATCTTTTACATTCCTGTGGTCACCATAAGAAATCCATGCTAAGTTCAGCACAGCTACGAGTGCTTTCTGTTCAGCTAGTGAGGTGTCATAAAAAATACATTTTTAAATGTGGTCATTGGTGCATACAGAACATTTTACTTGGATTTCAGTTATTACATGTTTCACAGCATCTTGTAGCATTTTATCCGTTACAATTTCCAACATTGAATGGCAGTTCTTGTACCCTGTCCAATACATCTCACCACTGCCAAAAACTTCACTATACTTTCAGACCTAGTTCTAACACCAGATTATTCCATTTAGTTGTATAGTCATTTTGCAACATTTTCACTACTCAACTATTACCTAACATTGCTGTTTTCATCATCACCTGAATCAAGAAGTTTGGCATTCCCTGTGTCTGTGTCAGTTGAGTCTTGCTCCATTTCACTGTCATAGGAACTTTGGCTCACATGGCACATGGTCAGCATTAAAGTCATCATCATGATCATCACATCATCGTTATATACTGACAGCACTCCTGTTATGAAACCTTATGTTTTATCATAATGGATCATCTTCATCATCCAGTCATGAGAAATCTGATGATTCACTTTTGACCTCTTCCAAAACTTGTAAATCTGGTTTTTTATGTGTCATTTACTGAATCGTGCTTTTTCTACCAAAAAGAAAAGCAAAATAAAACTTTTCTTGACAAATCCTCGAATGTTGTGGTTCTATTGAACCCTTGGTGATACTCAGGTAAACATATGCAAAACCAGTTAGATGGAGTATGAGGTGGAGAAAATTTGTTTTGCCATTTTGCACACATGCACACACCTTGCTCTTCATCATACCAAGTGGGTAAACACAGATTTCTTCTTGTAGTTCTCAGGGAAAGGTACTGAGATGCATTGCTGGCTACTTTTAGTGTAAAGTGCAAATTTACAGTAGAAAAGTAAGGGACAGGTCTACTTGCCCAGTCTTATGATCTTCTAATCACATACCCTACCCTTAATCCCAGCATTGCAGTATGAATCAATCACACACTCTAGATCCAGCCACCTCTACAAAAGCCTATGACCCACCTGTGACCACACAAGATTGGAGGGACATCTAAACACAGGCCATAACAGTGTTTTCTGGGTTCTGATTATGTAACACATTTTATCTGACTCTGTAAGGTAGTGAGAGAGATCTGTCTATTTACTAAGCTCTCTTGAATTTCTGAAACAAAGCCAACTGGATTATAGAATTTTGGTTTATATAAATTACTAGATTCTGTCTAATATTTTTAACAGTTTTGTGAGATTGTCAGGCATTAAATTTTTCCTTCTTGTACTGTAGTTGCTTTGTTATGAAAATTAAATTAATAAAATAGTAAGAAGTATTCTCTCATATTCTATAGGAGATTTCTGTATCTTGAATTGGTCTTATACTGTTTACTCAAGTCCAGTGAAACAGAGCACTCAAAACCATAACAAGTAACACAGTGGGGCTTTAGTACTGACAGGCAGTCAGTGAGGGACAATGGAAGTCTAGGATTCCTGGTGAGCTGTTCCTAGGGCCCTTCAAGGCACCCAAGGTGTACAGAGTCTTGTCTGCACACTTTCCCCACCACAATCACTGAAAGGACCTCAGAAAGGGGCCAACCTCTATGAGTTTATAGCCCAGGTACCATATGGTGTAAAATGCTGGGGCACATCTGTTTTCTAGCATGCAGAACAGAGCTCAGGCTGTTCTGCCAAGTCCTCTTTGTCTCAGAAAGTAACATTTCTTGTGCAGGAATTCTTGGAATCCACAGCAAGAAAATGGGGAAAAGTAACTCAGTCCAAGGCTACCCAGAGCCCTATTTAGAGCCCTCTCTCCTCCTCACCAGGTCTGATGCTGTATTTCACTAGAGATGCACCTAATATAGCAAGGTGCCACATTTTAGGCCAGGTTCTTATATTATTATCTCACTTATCGTCATAGGAATTGTAATTATGTCTATTCCCCCATTTGCTTCATTTTTTTTTTCTCTTTTTCTTGACTCATACAATGTTTTCTTTGGATTGTTTATAATCAAGTATATTGTCTTTTTGTTTTGCTGTTTTAATAAATTCTTCTCTGTGTTGTCTTTCTTTTCTGATTCATTGACTTAGTTTATTTTTCTAATGTGTTACTTAATTTATATTCTTTATTTAATTCTAATATAAATATACAGTAATTTAAATTCTTTCAAGTTTCATTTTTATTGTTTTCCAAACTTGTATATGTGGCATTTTGATTGTTTTTATATTTCTGATTGCTTTAAAAGTTGTATATAACTTGAGACAATTTGTTTATTCAAAAGACTATTTAGGTCTGATACCCCCACCATCGTAAGAGCCACAGTGAGCCTCAGGAGACTCAAGGAGCCTCAGGAGACTCAGGGAACCACATAGGAGGGGAGATATGCCCGCCCACCACCCCTCCACCATCACAGAAGTCATGGTGAGCGTTGGGAGCCTGGAGAGACTCAGTGAGCCATACCTGTGGAGAGAAACAATTCTCAATGCCCCTCCACCATCCAGGGAATCTCAGACTGGAGGAACTCTGTTGCCTAGTTCATATTCCTACACGGCAGGTTGGGCAGCCAGTGCAGTAAGCACCCAGGACACAGCAATCACTTTATCCAATGGAAACTAGGGAATCCACTCAAACAAGTGGAAACACTTTGCATATAAATTCCTAATTTATGATCAGTCCTGTTATATAAGTATAGACTTTACTCTCATGGTGTAAAGTACAAAATTAATAGTTACCACTGTTTGTCAGTTTCTAAATTGTTCTTATTATTAATTGTACTACATAGCTAGGATTTCATATCTGTTATAATCAGTTGTTCTTTCTTGTGTAACAATACTGGGAGGTTCTGGAATAATAATCTTACCACATCCCTACATCAAAAGACTGTGGAATGAGCCAAAAAGAAACCAAAATCCCATGCTCGATCAATTGGGAAAGTAGACTTTTGGGACAGACACAAACCAAGAATCTCCTACTCACAGAAGATAACCATGAAGTACAGACTATTTCTGGAGAGGGTTTGAAACTAGTGATATAGCTACCTACTACCAAACTCACAAAGACCATCACAAAAAACAAAATAAAAAACTTTCTGAAATAGAAAATGTCAACGGAGAAAAATGCAATCTCAGACCTCCAGCACACCCAAAACAAGTCCAGGAGATATGGACATAGAAGAAATTGAAAGTTATACACCTGAAGTTTCTGAAATGATAGCAACAGAAGTACATAAGCACCATCAGACTATGAAACAAATCAAATCAGAAATAATCTCTCAGGTAGAAAAAGAAATGATACCATAATGAAAGAATTGTGCAGCACATTTAAAGAAGACATAGACAAAAGAATAGAGGAGCATAAAAATGATGGAAACCTTGAATGAACAATATAGGATAGAATTCAAATACATGAAACAGATTCAAACAGTTATTCCCAAATTAAAATTCCATCAACATCTGCAAAACTGCTTGAACAAAACTGAAGATAGACTTTCAGACCTTGAAGACAGGATTGCTGCTAGTGATCATAAAAGGAAAGATCTCTTAAAAATAACAAGGAACCAGGAGATAACAATTCAACAGCTGAAAGATGATGCAAAGAAAAAAAAAAATATAAGAAAGATAGGTGTCAACAAAAAAGTAGGAGTCAATACAAATGTCATAAAAAAGATTATTTGCAGAAGTAATAGCAGAAAATTTCCCATGCATGGAAAAAGAATATGACATACAGTGAAGTGAGGCATATAGAACTCCAGTTATCCATGACCAAAATACATCTACACCTGGACACCTAATAATCAAGATCCCAGACATTCAGCAAAAGAACAGAATATTAAAAGCTGTTAGAGAAAAGAAACAGATCACCTATGAAGGAAAGCCCAACAGAATCATGGCAGACTTTTCAACAAAAACCATCAAGTCAAGAAGAGTTTGGAGTGAAGTATTTTAGGATCTGTTAGAAAACAACCCAGATTGATGTACCTTGCAAAACTATCTTTCAAAATTAATGCAGAAATAAGATACTCCCATGACAAAGAACAACTGAAAAATTCATGACCACCAAATCAACCCTACAAAGAGTAATGAAAGATTTTCAAGAAAGGGATAGAAATGACCACAATTCCAAGAATCACAACAGATAAAAAAGCACCAAGCAAGTCATGCAATTAAATAGAGGGGAAAGTAGGAAACCAACAGTAAGAAAATAATGTGATAAAGATAAATCAATGCATATCAGTTATAATCATCAATGTAAATGGTCTCAATGCAAAAATCAAAAGAAACAAACTGGCAGACTGGATCAAGAAACAAAATCAAACAATATGCTGCATACAAGAAACACATTTAACTCAAAAGGAAATTCATAGACTGAAAGTCAAAAGATGAAAAATAATACTCCATATGACAGGAGCCCAGAAAAAAGCAAGGGTAGCTATTCTGTTCCCAGACAATATGAATGTCAAACCAAGAATGATCAAAAGAGATTAAGAAGGTTACTATATACTAGTTAGGGGAAAACTTCAAGAGGAAGAGATAACAATTATAACTATGTATGCACCAAATGTGAGAGTACCAAATTGTACAAGATAATTATTAATAGACATGAAAAATAAAATAAGTAATAACACAATCTTAATGGGGGACTTTAGTACCCCATTGTCACCAAGAGATCAAAAAACTAGACAAAATATCAGCAAGGCAACAGACCTGCACCAAATTTGTGAACAGAGACTCAGTAGAGTTTCACAGAGTGTTTCACCCAACAATAAATGAATACACGTTCTTCTCAGCTGTACATGGGATTTTCTCTAAAATAGATTATATATTATCAGATATAACATGCTGAAGTAAATACAAAGGAGTTGAAATTATCCCCTGCATACCATCGTGCAATGAAATTGGAAATTATTCATGAAAGATATCATAGAAACACCATAAACACATGGAAATTAAATAATATCATCCTGAACAATGAACAAGTCACAGATGACATTAAAGAAGAAGTTAAATAATGTTTACAATCAAGCAAAAACACAGACACAACTTACGAGAACCTGTGGGATGCAAAGAAAGCAATCCTCGAAGGGACTTCACACATGAGGAAAACAGAATGAGCACAAATTACCAATCTAATGC
>NW_004955496.1:4721963-4735103 GCF_000276665.1 Chinchilla lanigera | reverse complement strand
AGGAAAGCAGGGATGATTCAATATATGCAAATCAATTAATGTAATATCCCATAACAACAGAGCCAAAGACGAAAATCACACGATCTCAATAGATGCAGAAAAAGATTTTGATAATGTCCATTACTCATTCATGATAAAAACCTACAGAAAATCAGAATAGATGATCTTTAGCTCAATCTGATAAAAATCATCTATGACAAAGTAAGAGCCAACATCCTGCCAAATGCATAAAAACTGAAAGCTTTCATTCCAAATTCAGAAACAAGACAAAGATTTCCACTATCATCTCTCCTATTCTGGAAACATTAGCCAGAGGAATTATACAATACAGAGAGAAATAAAAGGAATAGGGATCAGAAGGGAAAAAGTAAAATTATCATTATTCACAGATGACATGATACTCCACATAGAAGATTCCAAAGATTCCACTAAAAGACTTGTAGTTTGAATAACGAAATTCAGTAGCATAGCTGGATACAAAGTTAAAACTCAAAAATCAATAGCTTTCCTATACACAAACAACAAACTCCCTGGGAAAGAAATTAGGGAAGCCACATCTTTCATAGTAGCATCACCCCAAATGAAATATTTAGGGATCAATCTAAGAGAAGAAGTAAAAGATCTATACACTGAAAATTACAGTACTCTGAAAAAAGAGATGAAAGAGGATTTCAGAAAATGGAAAGATATCCCTTGTTCATGCACAGGAAGAACTAACATTATGAAAATGGTCTTACTCCCAAAAGTGTTACACAAGTTAAATGCAATCTGGATCAAAATATCATTAGCACACCTCACAGATGTAGAGAGAATATTCCTCAAATTCATCTGGAACCAGAAAAGACCTACAATAGTGAAAGCAATTCTGAGCAACAAAGGCAAGGCAGGAGGCATCACAATCTGTGACCCGAAATTATACTATAATGTTCCTTGATAAAATCAGAATGTATTTTGATACATTCTGGCAATGTATCAAAAATTTTTTTCCTCAGGCAAAAACATAGACCTGAGGATCAATGGAACAGATTAAAAGATGCAGATACAACTGTAAACACACTCAGCTACCTTTTCATTGACAAAGGGGCCAGACATGTTCCCTGGAAGGAAGATAGCCTCTTTAATAAATGGTGCTGCAAAAACTGGAAGTCTATGTACCAAACACTAAAACTAGACCCAGGTCTCTCATCATGCATTAAATTGAAGTCAAAATGCATGAAAGATGTAAATATTAAAACAGAAACACTAAATCTGCTGGAAGAGGAAGTAGGTAGAAATCTTGAAGATAACGAGAGTTCATGAACAAAATCCAAACTGCACAAGAATTACTTCAAAGAATCAGTAACTGGGATTTCACCTTACTGAAAAGTTTTGCACATCAAAAGAAAGCACCAACAGAGTAAACAGAAGACTGATAAATTGGGAAAAATTTTAGCCCACTGTGTCCCAGACAAAGGACTTCTATCTAGAGATACAAAGAATTAAAAATTGAAGCCCCCCAAAATTCAAAGACCCAATCAAAAAATGGGCACCAGAAACGTATTCTTACTTCTCATGTGAAGAAATACAACAACAAATACATATATGAAAAAATTTTCAACATCAGTAGTCCTTTGAGAAATGCAAATTAAACAACACTAAGATTCCATCTCACTCCACAAAGAATGACTAGCAACAAGAAATCAACCAATAACAAATGCTGGCAAAGCTGTGGGGAAGAAAGGAAACTTTCTCCACTGTTGGTGGGAATGTAGACTGATACAACCACGGTGGGAATCACTGTGGAGATTCCTCACAAAACTAGGATTAGAGGTGCCATTCAAGCCAGCTATTCCCCTTCTCAGTATTTTCCCAGAAGAACTGAAAACATCGTACCACAGTGATATATATATATTTGCCCATGTTTATAGCAGCACAGTTTGTCATAGCTAAACCTTGGAAACAACCCAAATACCCATCAACAGAAGAACGAATATAAAAAATGTGGTATTTTTATACAATTGAATTTTAGTAAGCTATAAAGAAAGATAAATTCAAGGCTCTTGAAAGATAAATTCAAGGTAAATTGATGCAACTAGAGACCATACTCATAAGTGAGACCATACTCATAAGTGAAACAAAGCAAACCTGTATATGTGAACATCATATTGTCTTCCTAGTGTAAGAAACTGGAAGAGTAAATGTGATGCAAAAGGTACAATAGATATTGTGAAAGGGAAAGAAACTACTGAAAAGGAAATAATAACTGGGATGTGGAAAATATTAGAAAGGAAGAAGGAAAGAAAATACTTCTCATATGAAGATAGCTAGGGTAATACAAGATAGCTAGAGTAATTGTGCTACTAATTTCCATTGGTTTATTGAAAGGAACAGTTAATGTTTTATTGTTTGATCAATATTGCATACCTATATCTAGTAATCTGAACAACTATTTTGAAGATAACAAGATGGAATACAAGCACCATTGTTAATTTCCTATCATCTTGCTTGGAAATTCTGTATCATTTTATTACTTTTTATTTTTTATTTCTTATTCTCAATAAAATAAAAAAATCATTATTTAGGAGGAACTCATTTTTTATTTTAAAGATAAAAGAATTAAAACTTATTAACAGACACACACATTTACAAAATAACACAAAAACTGTACTAATAATACACAATTTCAGAAAATCTGATAGGAAATTAACAATGGTTGTTCTATTACATATTGATATCTTCAAATTGGTTACTCAGATAAACAAGTATAGGCATGTAAGATTGGTCAAACAATTAAACATTAACTGTTCCTTTCAGTAAAGCAATAGAAATCAGTAGTATAAGTGATTTCTTAACAATCTTAACAACTATCTTAACAATCCTGTGTATACATATATACATATTTTTCCCTTTTTTTTTCTCTTTTCCTTCATCCCAGTTCTTTCCTTTTGAGCAGTTTCTTTCCCTTTCACAGTGGATAAAACTGTTGTGGTATTTTTATATAATGGAATATTACTCAGCTATAAAGAAAGATAAGCTCAAGGCTTTTATAGATAAATGGACACAACTAGAGACCATACTCATAAGTGCAATAAACTAGTCCCACAGGTGTAAATACCATATTGTCTCACTAGTGTAAGAACCTGAGAGAGTTACTAAAATCTAAACGGTACAACAGATATTGTAAGAGGGAATGAAACTGCTCAAAAGGTAACTCATTTTAATGTATTAATTTAAAGAATTTTAATTTAGCTTTTTGACAATGATGTCTGGCTTTATTTCATTGCATTAGACAACATTTACTATGAATTACCAAAGCTTTGAAAGGTGATGGGAGTCTCTTCCATTCTACTGCATAACCAGTGTTTGCAAAGGGCACATGTACTATAGTATCAAGTCCATCTCTTAAGTTGTAGGTCTCAGACTAGTATAATGTTTTTACTAAATTTAGTAATCAATTTTTGGATCCTTTCTTTGTTGAACCAACATGAATGGACAAATGTACATGTAAGAGTTTGTTATAATGATGGACTTATATATTTCTGTCTATACTTATTGTATTTGGTCAATCTATAGTGAGTTGATTTTATTAATGTACATATGGTCTGAATATATGTGTATGTGTTTTTTGATGCTTCAACTCTTGTTATCAGTATTTGGCCATGTTTTCCCTTTTAATTTTGTTTAATAACACAGCTATCCTCTTGTTCCTTTTAGTAAAAGTTGCCTAGACCACTAATAATGCTTTAATAATGCCCAGACCACTAATAATATTTTTCCAGAATTTTACCTTTAGTAACCCACTCCCTGAAATTTTGAGTATTTTGACATTCAGCACTATAACAAAAAACAAAATTAGAAACTTTTAATCAAATATGAGTTATTTTATAGCCACATTAATGGAATTTAGGATGAGTTTGATTGCTGTTATGTTTAGACTTGAACTCAGTTACATTATTTTGTTGCCAGTTTATCTCAGTTCTGTTACACATTTTGTCTTGCATTGTTTTAGATGGACTGATTTTTTGTTTTATTTTGCATTTCACAGTGTCCTACTTTTTTCACTGTTATAAAAATTAGAAAATATATGTCCTTTTGTGAACAGTTTTAAACATGTTTTATGATCCAGTTACCAAATAATATTTTGCATTTATCACTAAAATTATATTTTGCTTCTTTTATTTTTTGAGATATGATCTGTCCACATTCCTATCTTGCTCAATCTAGTATCAAACTCAACAACTCAAGAGATCCTTCTTCCTCAGCTTACCAAGTAGCTTGGACTACAGACACATGCCCTTATGCCTGGCTTTTGGCCTTGAAATTATTTCAATGCATGACTGCACTCACTTCCTGCATAACTCAGGAACCCTTACTACTACAACTGTAATCATACCAATTTGCATTTATATATTATTAGTATATAGAATTTTGAGTATGTACTTTTCAAAAAAATACTATATTCATTTATATAGACATCCTGTTTGACAGTCTACTTTTGAGTTTATATGTTCTTCATTCCTTTTTGCCTCTCCTTGATTTGTTGTGCATATACACTCTTATAAATACTGTGTTGGTAAACTCTCTTAGTTTTTTTTAATTATTTCTTTTCATTTGCTGTATAACTAATTTTATATATAATTCTAAGTTATAATTATTTTTCCTCCACAGTATTCAATAGCATTTGCTGGATATCTAATTCTAAGTTATAGTTATTTTTCTTCCACAGCAAAATGATATACAGTGGTACTTAATTTGTTCTATGATTCTGATTCTGGAAAAGATGGATATATTTGTGCTTGTGCAAGAAAGATGGCACCAATCAGGTCTGTCAGGCAATACAGAGTTTGCAAACAAAAAATTTTACCAAACTCTTCTGTCTGTGAACCAAATTGTTTACAAACAAAATCATTCATGAACAGAGGTACAACTGTGACTCTTTTATAATTTCTCCTATTGCTGGGATTGGTCAGTTTTCAAGCTGCAGGCCTTTGTGAATATGATTTGAAAATTTTTGAATGCTATTTTAATCTTCTGATTATATTGGTTCTGAAGTTTCACTGCAATGTGCCTTAGCTCTTATTTTTTATATTTAAAATGTGGTTTATCTGGGTCTATTTGTGGATAATTTCTCTCTGTCTACCTTTCAGTTCAAAATTCTCTCTTCAATTTTCTCTAACCTATAGATATGCTATTTGAACAGTTTACAATCCAGTGTTAGTATCTATAATTCTACATGTTAATGGTTCTGCTTTTATAATTTTTTGTGGTAGTAGGATCAAACACTTGTGTGCTCTGCTATTAAGCTGTAGCCCCATTTCTTTATTTCAAATAATTTGTCCAGGTAGGATTCAAATTTCCTAGTTTCCCACTTCAGCCTGCCAAAATCTTGAGAGACATATTTGGGCCACCACACTCAACCAAAACTGTGTTACAATCATATTTACTTTTCTGATTTGGGGACTTTATTTTTATTTTTATTCTTCCATTTCATACCTTTTTGATTAATATTGGGCATTACCTAATAGTTTCAATGTCTGAAATCTTTAGATTTTATTGCTTTGTGTATTTCTATAGCTTTGTAATATTTATTAGTAAACTTATACTGGTTGCCCATAGTTAATGAGAATCAAGAGCTAAATCAAAGATTAGTTTTTCAAAAACAAAAGATTAAGATCATTTATTAAAGAACCAATAAACATTACTGTCAACCTAGGATCGATTTATCTTCCTATGAACATTAAGACAATATGAAACTTTCAATTTTCACATTAAGCCAAAAGACATATCTTTTGCTATCTCTCAGATTTGCTTAAGATTTTACATAGATGATACTTCAAATAACTTATTGATCTTACACATGAAGGTTATGTTCTTATAAACATTAAACAATGTGAAGAATCTGCAATTAAATCTGTTATTAAATCTTATTGTCAACACCCAGAAGAAAGAAGTAATCAGAGTAAACTATTTAGTTTTATCAATTGTTATACTGAATGCAAAAGAGAGCAAGGTTTACAGCTCTCTACAAATTAGAGCATTACAAAATTTAAAGAATTACAAAAGTTACTTTACCACTAAATACTAATGCAAGTCAAAAAGTTAGCATGTCATTTTCCAACCAACATCATCAGCTCAGGTTTTATGAGTTTAGAATTATTCATTTTTTCTTAGTTAAATTTGTTGGTATATTTTAGATATAGATAATGATCACTTTCACCATAGAAACTTTGTACCTGTACATGGTACATATCAATCCTCTTTATTTCCATTCTCCTCCCATCCCTTTAACCCCTTTTGCTCTCCTTATTTACAAAATTTTTGTGTCCATTTTTTCCTTATCATTTTTTTCTTTTCCCTTCCTTTCCCCTTTCCCCTCCCTTCTCCCCTTCCCAATTGAGCATTTTGTTCCTATTTCATATTATCTAGTATACAATCTGACCCTTATTTACACTTTCAGTTTTTCACACTACAGAAACAATGTAATATTTACACATGCATATCTGATTTATCTCACTTAAAAGTATGGCCTCAAAGTGCATCCCTTTATCTAGAAATGTCTCAAGTTAATCATTTTTATAGAGGAGTAGTACTCTGTTGTATTAAAAAAAGGTATATGTTTATTCATTCATCAATTGATGGACATTTGGGCTGTTTTGAGGATTTTGTTATTACAAACTGTGCGGAACAAGTTATTCATTTCTGGCTAATTGTACCAGCTGTTTTCTTTCACATTTGGTGTTGGTCCTGCACTGCAGTACCTTGCCTGCCAAGCAATTACACCTACACAGGTACTTCTCTTCCAAGGAGGAATTCCTATGCAGGAATTTTCTTTCTGCACTGAGGCTATCATGACAATTATACAGGTAGGAAAGAAAGACAAGATTTGGAAACAAAAATATTTTTCAGGCTAGTCCTTTTAAGGCTTTTTCTTTCATATATGTGCTGCTTCCTTTATATTTTTACAAGTTTTTTCCTCTAAATGCTTTAAAAATTTTTCAATCCAGGTCTGGTTTTACAAGTTCCCAGAAAAGATAGTTGAGCAGAGAGTTACTGAGGCAACATCATGCAAAGAAAAAGCCTAGCCTCAGCAGGGAACATTTCATCAGGTTGCATACACAGCAAGTTGCATGTCACTCTTCAGCATGGATCCTCTGAACTTCTCGTGGTCTGCATTGAGTTCACTGGTGCTCCGATGAGCATCTGCCAGTTAGGGGACATGAGGACAGCCTAGATTTCTGAGGAGGACTAGTCCCCATCTGCAGATATCTAGTACCATCCTCCAAGGCTTCTGCATGTGGTTGTGGAAAAACCATCCTTACATGGATCAGCTGGTCCACTAGGATCTCCATGCATTCAGGTATTTAAATCTCAGAACAGGAAGTATTTGCAGAAATTAATAAGAAATCTGGCATTGACTTTTAATGATCACAAAACAGAGAAGCTAAGTCATTCAGCTTTAAATTGTTAAAATTCTTGCCAGAGTAGTGAAAAAAAATCTCCTTTCATTGTAGGGACTGGAAGAGGACACTCTGCCTTTGACCTTAGGCAATTTTAGAATGACAACTCATGGAATGGTTTAAGGAAATATATTAAATAGTATAATTTTTTCATGAAGAAATAAACGAAGAGTTGGAAAAATTAGATGGGGGAAAATAATGAGAAACATTATGGAGGGGAGGAATATTTTAGGTCATATAAAATGCTCATTTTTAAAAATCTTTTATTTCAAAGGAAAAACAATCTTTACAATTTCTTTTTCTTAAAGGATCAGACAAAATTCATTTTTGAGAAGGAAGAGGAAGACAGGAGAGGGAGATATAAACCCTAATCTATGAGTATGAAAGAAACTGTAATGCCAATATGTAAACTTTTCAAATAATCCTAAGTTTTTAAAGTTTGCACTATAGAAGGTAAATGTGCCACCTTGATATAGGAGCTGTTTCTGAGATGGTGATATTTACATTACTGGTTATATTAATGCTCCTGTTTGACAACAAAGAAGCAATTATTTCATATTACTTGATTTTATTATTTTTAAAAGGGAGCACTATCATTGTTTCTAAGGATGTCTTATAGTTAGCAGGTAGTCTACAGGGTTATTTCCTAATAGTTTCATTAACTTGGAGAAATTATTTGTTTGCTTATATGTCTTAGTCACCATTTTAAGTGTTTCAACAACCTTAACTTATGTAATGCTTATAAAAATTCTGTGTCATAGATAGTGTAATTATATGAGGTATAGATTGATTATTTAACCTCCCTGAAGTAACCAAATAAAGGAAAATCCTGTCTTCCAACCTCCCAGGTGTTCTGAGCTCTTAACCAGTACTCTAAGCCTTCAATAGAGAATTTTAAAAAGGAGAAATTAGAGTCTGCGATTGCTCTCTGAGTGGCCAGGGTCTGGCTCATGCACGCATCCTGAACTGACTAAGAAGCAGAACCAGGTGGGCTGCTACCTGTTCCCAGTGCCATGGTTCCCAGCTGAAACTTGCAGAGAGAGCCAGGTATTTCCCATCTACTTCCTGGGGGCAAGGCAAGCGACCCAGGATTCTGCCGCCATTACAGTCTGAGTCTCTGCCCTCCCTGCACCTGCAGCAGACAGAAATTTCTTACTCAGAAGCCCCAGGGACTGCTCTCACCAGGGTTCATGTGTGGGTCTCCCCTGCACGGGTGCTGTGCCAAGTGAGATAGCTCTGCAAGAGCTGCTGGTCCCGTGGTTCAAGTCCGTGCTTTACTTGAGCCCAGACCCCCTGGGGGGTTGCAGGCACTGGCAGTGTGTGATTGCTGTCAGTCTGGCCTGCATCTGGTTCCTGTACGTGTCCTGAACTGACTGGAGACACAGAATCAGGTGGTTCACAAACTGTCAACCCTGCAGTTGATGTTTGGGTTTTGCCTGTACCCTGAACTGCCTGGGGACATAGGTCCACTGGACCAGGATTGTCACATTAGTGCAACCCAAGTCTAGGCTGTGCACGTGCCCTGAACTGCAAAGGGATGCTGGATCAGATGATCTCCCATCAGCTGACACCAGTGCCCGAGTCTGAGACCTGGGATAACTAAATACAAATCAACAACTGCTGGAAAACTTGAGACTAAGCAGCACTTTTCAGCAGACACTGAAGGACAAACCTGACCAACAGGAAAACTAGGGACACTAGCGGACTTTGCTGTGCATCCACTGAAGAGGGAAACTGAGATTTCTGCATCTGGTATCAAACATGACAAAACTAAAACTAAAGGACTAAAACACACCCCCAGAACTCTACCCCACTTAGAACAAGTCCAGGAGACACTGACATAGGAGAACTTGATAAATGCATGCCTGAAATAGCTGAAATGATTGCAGTGGCAGTAAAGAAACAACTCCATAAGGCCATAGAAGAGATGAGATCAGAAATAATCTCTCAGGCAAAAAATGAAGTGACAATAATAATGAAGGAACTCCTCAAAACGTTTGAAGAAGAAATATATAAGAAAATAGAAGAACAAAGGCAATGGACAGAAGTATTAAATGAAAAATATAGAAAGGACTTAGAATGCATGAACCAGATACAAAGAGACTTCCAGGAAAAAAAGCTGCCATTGAAAGCTGCCAAAACTGCTTGAATAAAGCTGAAGATGGAATCTCAGACTTTGAAGACAGCATGGCAGCTAGCAACTGTGAAAGAAAGGATCTCATAAAATCAACAAGGATCCAGGAAGTCAATTCAACAGCTGCAAGATGAGGCAAAGAGGAATAATGTACAACTTATAAGAGTCAATGAAACAGCAGGTGGCAACACAACTTATATAAAAAGAATATTTGCAGAAACAATAACAGAAAATTTCCTAAGTATGGAAATAGAACCTGATATACAGGTAAATGAGGTATGAAGAACTCCAACCAACCATAAGCAAAAGAAAACTACACTCACACATATAATAGTCAAATTCCCAGATCTCCAGCAAAAGATAAGAATATTAAAAGCTGCTAGAGAAAAGAAACAGATTACCTATAAAGGAAAGCCCATCAGAATCATGACAGACTTCTCAGCATAAACCAATAGAGATGAGCTTGGAGTGAAGTATTATAGGTCCTGAGACAAAACAGCTTCCAATGAAGACTGATGTACCCTGCCAAACTATCCCTCAAATTAAACGGAGAAATAAAATATTTCCATGACAAAGAACAACTGAAGAACGTCATGAGTGCCAAACCAGCATTATAAAGAGTACTGAAAGATATTCTAGATGGAGAAAAACATGACCAAAATTTCAAGAACAACAGTAGAGAGGAAGCGTCAAGAAGAACAAGCAAGTAAACAAGTGAAAAAAGTGGAACACCAATACAAGTAAATAACATGATAGTGATAAATAAACAGATATTGGTTATAACTATAAGTGTAAATGGCCTCAATTCCCCAGTAAAAGAAAACAGACTGGCAGTGTGGATTAAAAAACAAAATCCAAGAATATGCTGTATACAGGAAACACATTTCACTCAAAAGGAAATCCATAGACTGAAAGTCAAAGGATGGAAAACAATCCTCCATGCAACAGGAACCCAGAAAAAACCAGGTGTAGCTATTCTGTTTGCAGACAATGTAAACTTCAAACTGACAATAATCAAAAGAGATAAAGAAGGTCACTACATACTTGTCAGTGGAAAACTGCAAGAGGATGAGATAACAATCGTAAACATGTATGCATCAAATATCAGAGCTCCAAACTATATAACACAAATCTGAGCAGACATGAAAACCCATGTAATTAATAACACTGTTGCAACAAGGGACCTCAACACCCCATTGACACAAAAAGATAGGTCAACTGGACAAAAAATCTGCAAGGAAATAACAGATCTGAACCAAAGCTGCAAACAAATGGACTTGGTACATATATACAGAGTGTTCCACCCCACAACATCAGAATACACATTTTTCTCAGCAGCACATGAGTCTTTCTCTAAAATAGACCACATTCAAGCCCACAGAGCATACCTATCAAAATGCAAAACAATTGAAATTATCCCATGCATATTATCTGACCACAGTACAATGAAATTGGAAATTAACAACAAAAGGAACTCCAAAAACTCCGTAAACACTTGGAAATTAAACAACAACGTCCTGACCAACCAATGATCACAGAAGAAATTAAAGAGGAAATTAGAAGATACCTACACACAAATGAAAATGAAAATACAACTTACCAAAATCTCTGAGATTCAATGAAAGCAGTCCTCAAAGGTAAATTTATATCAGTGAATTCACACATAAGGAAAACAGAAAAAGAGCAAATAAATAGCCTAATGCTGCATCTTAAACTTTTAGAAAAAGAATAACAAGTCAAACCCAAAGCCCAAAGAAGGGAGGAGATTATAAAGATTAGGGCAGAAATTAAAGCAATTGAGACAAAGAAAATCCTTCAAAAAATAAATAAATCAAAGAATTGGTTCTTTGAAAGAATAAATAAAATTCATAAATCTTACTCAACCTTATCAGGAAA
The DNA here is from genome assembly GCF_000276665.1 of Chinchilla lanigera. Classification (NCBI taxonomy): domain Eukaryota; kingdom Metazoa; phylum Chordata; class Mammalia; order Rodentia; family Chinchillidae; genus Chinchilla; species Chinchilla lanigera. The sequence continues at coordinate 4,723,637 of NW_004955496.1, read as the reverse complement.
AGGAAGGAAAGAACTCAGATTCATGCAATAAGGAATGAAAAGAATGAAATTACTACAGATTCCACAGAAATTCAGATGAGCATTAATACCTACTTTGAAAATCTTTACTCCCATAGGATAGAAAACTCAGAAGAAATGGACAGATTCCTAGATATGCGTGAATTACCAAGGTTGAGTCAAGAAGATATCAAATTCCTGAACAACACAATATCAATTCATGAGATTGAAAACATGATTAAAAACCTACCAACAAAGAAAAGCCCAGGCCCTGATGGATTCACAGCAGAATGTTACAAGAATTTCAGAGAAGATTTAGTACCAACCCTCCTCAAACTCTTCAGTGAAATTGAAAAAGGAAGCAATTCTCCCTAATTCATTTCTGGAGGCAAATATCATAATGATATCAAAACCATAGAAAGACCCAACCAAAAATGACAACTACAGACCGATCTAACTAATGAATATAGATGCAAAGATACTCAATAAGGTACTAGCAAATAGAATGCAACAAATTATCAAAAAAATCATACATCATGACCAAGTTGGATTCATTCCAGGAATGCAAAGTTGGTTCAATATTCACAAGTCTATTAATGTTATATGCCATATCAATGGAGCCAAAGACAAAAACCACATTATAATCTCAATAGATGCAGAAAAAGCTTTCAACAAAGTTCAACAAGCATTCATGATAAAAACTCTACAGAAAATAGGAATAGATGATCTTTACCTTAACCTGATCAAAGCCATTGATGACAATCCAACAGCCAACATCATTCTCAAAGGACAAAAACTGAAAAGTTTTACTTTAAAATTGGGAACAAGACAAGGATGTCTGCTTTCACCACTCCTGTTCAATACAGTTATGGAACCACTAGCCAGAGCAATTAGACAGGAGAGATAAATAAAAGGAATGATAGGAAAGGGGGAAGTAAAATTATCACTTTGCAGATGATATGATACTTTACATTGAAGACCCCAAAAACTCCACAAGAAGACTCCTTGAATTAATCAGCAAATTCAGCAGTGTAGCTGGATACAAAGTCAATACCCAAAAATCAAAAGTATTCCTATGCATAAACAACAAACAAACTGAGAGAAAAATTAAGGAAACCACACCTTTCACAATAACATCTAAGAAACTGAAATATTTAGGAATTAATATAACAAAGGAAGTAAAAGATCTATTCAATGAAAACTACAGTACTCTGAAAAAAGAGATCAAATAAGATTTCAGTAAATAGAATAATATTCCTTGCTCATGGATAGGAAGGACCAACATTGTGAAAATGGCCACACTCCCAAAATTGTTGTACAGATTCAATGTAATTCCCATTAAACTATCATGTTCATACCTCACAGATCTAGAGAAAACATTCCTTAAATTCATCTGGAACTAGAAGAGATCAAAATAGCGAAAGCAATATTGGGCAACAAGGACAAGTGAGGTGGAATCACAAACCCTGTCCTGAAATTATACTACAAAGCTACTTTCATAAAATCAACCTGGGACTAGATAAAAAACAGACCTGAGGGTCAATGGAACAGACTGGAAGAAACAGCCACAACCAAAACCACACTCAGCCACCTAATCTTTGATAAAGGGGCCAAACAAACTCATTGAAAGAACGATAGACTCTTTAATAAATGGTGCTGGAAAAATTGGCTTGCCCC
>NW_004955496.1:4649224-4720504 GCF_000276665.1 Chinchilla lanigera | reverse complement strand
AAAAAAGGAGAGATTATATTTTGATTATAGTTTCAGTTTTTATGAATAGAAGACATAAAGCAGAACACATCAGCACCAAAATCACATATTTGCTTTTCATAGCAGTGCCTGACAAATAGTGTAGAAGATGATTTTGTAATGATTATCTAGCTTTGAAAGACCTAAACTTTATACAAACATTCTAAGACAAGAATGACTCAGGTTAGTGTTAAAACATTTTACATTAGAGCTGCAGTATCCATACATTGTTCATGCATGGGGTTCCCAACTTTATTCATGGAGAAATTTCTACTATTTGCTTCATTATATTTTTATATACTAGATGGATTTTTTTAAAGAGATGGATTCTGTTGAGATCTCTTAATCTCTAACTTGGCCACAGAATTTCAGTATTCTTTTTGAAAATAACTATAGAGAGGGCATTTTGTGAACTTATTAAACCACTCATCTTTAATGATATTGGAGACACTTAGAGGAAGAAGGATAAGAATGTGTTCATCCCATTCCAAGACTTACACCTGTCAGGAATGGACATTCAGACACAAAATCCAAAACTATCAGAGATAGGGTGCACACAAGAGAAAACGATGGACCTAAGAAACATTAACAGAATATTCTGTCCAACACTAGAAGAATACAAATTCTTGTTAACAGCGTATGGAACCTTCTCCAGCATAGAACATACACTCAGCTCCAAAATATGTCTCAACAAATATCGAAAAACCAAAATTATAACAAGTATTTTCTGAACACAATGGAGGAGTTCCAAAATTAATCATAGAAAAAGCTGTGTAGACTGTGTGAGTACATGGAAATTAAATAACACACTCCTGAGCAACCAATAAGTCAATGAAGATATTAACATGACATTTTTTCTCCACTTTTTAATTTATTGGTACAGAGGTACAGTACATAATGATTGCATTCCCTATGGGGAGTTGGTACGTGTATAGAATATATCTTAATCATTTTTTTTCATTCTCTTCCGTCCCTGCTTCCTCCATCTCTTGATTTCCCTTCCCTTTTGCAAAAGATCTTTCTTTTTCCTATTACCTATCTTTTATATTGCTCTTATTGATATTTTGGGGGTTCTTGTACAAGAGAAGCCACATAATATGTAAGCATATGTGTCTCCTTTACTACTCATTATTATTATGGTATCAAGGTGTGTCCATTTTCCTACAAATGACTGAAGTTTATTCTTTAGTACTCCACTGTCTATAAATGCCACATTTTTCTTCAAGCATTCATCCACTGATGGAGCTTTAGGCTGCTTCCAAGATTTAGTGGTGACACAAAATGAAAAACTCCATTTCCTTGGAAAGCTTGTTTACATGGCTCTCTCCATCAGCTCCAACTAAAAACAAAGCTGTAAGCTTTCCCAGACACATTCAAAATTAAAAAGGTGGATCAAGGACAGAGCCATAATAAAACTTACTGAAGAAACAAGACAATGAAAGTTATATTACAAACACTGTGAAAGCCAGCTCTTTCAGAAATTGGAGACTTCTTAATTAGTTCATAATTCTTTTTTTGGTACAGTTGCCTGCGTTCATAGTTTTCCTTACCTCCTAGATTGTCTTCCTGGAAATGTTTTTCCATTTCAATACCTTTTAAGCTATACATAGAGGGAGTTGGGGAATATGCTCTTATGGGGAGATGCAGTTTTCTGATTCCAGTTTCAGTTTGAGAAAGATCAAAGTTCTAAGGGTTATTTTAATTTTTTAAATATCCAAAGGAATTTTAGCAACACCATTGTCCTCAAGACTTCAGTTTCCAGTTTATTTTCTTCCAATTAATCCAACCTGTTAATAAGTATAATCAAAACATTTTTGAGACTATTAGATTAATTGATAGATAGATGATAGATAAATATAAGATGATAGATACATAGACAGATAGATAAATAGATGATAGACAGATATTGCTTTCTCGTCCTCAAGCCACCCACCTCCTAATGATGGCTGCCTTGAGATTATCAAGTTTGAAAGAAAACAACATAACTTTGATTGAATTCTCATCTATAGCAACTGAGAAAATTCATGGGACCTTTACTGTTAAAATACTCTTTCATCCTATCTCTAGAAATACTTCCCAACTGGAAATCCTATAAATTTGAAAGACTGTCTCTGTTTCTATTTTTGCTTACAACTTTGATAATTCTTTTCTAATAACATTTTTAATTATTAATCCTTTGCCAAGCACAATCAGTGATAGTCAAAACACAAGACAATCTGCTCCCCACCTTACATCAAGAAAGAGTTTCATTGTTTTGCTTGGATGTAACGTGGATCGCTAGTTTTCAAGCTTCTAATTGATTTCTTTGCTGCTTTTGCCAACTGCTTCATCAATAGCACATTAAAAATAATAATAATGAAAATTCCAACACTTAACCTCAAGTTAGCAAGGATGGGATAACAAATGAACAAATAAAGCTTCAAGCTTTGATAGCTTCATTGATAAATTTTGTTTCTGTCACACCTCCTGGTTTAATGTGAGTCAGAAGGTCTTCATTTTGAGATTAAACAATCTGGCCTAGGAAGGGTCCGAGGTCACCGCAGCAGAAAGAAAGCAAGACAGCAAGATACAGGAGGCCCCTCAGGATCTTACTGCTTCTGTGCTGAAGGGATAGTCTTCATTTCTTATCACATTTCCTTTGCCAGGATGAGTCAAGTGTTTCTCACACAGAAGCACTAGGATATTTGAGGACTGAATTAACTTATTTCAGAACTCTAATAATAGTAAATATTATATAAAATTTTTAGAAAATTCAGTTTATGTCATCTTGTTTATGTCTTTGCTTTTGTTATTTTGTTTTTATTCTTTTCTCTTTAAAATTAAAAAAAAATTCAGCCCTTCCCATGTACTTTTTCATTCTTACTTTTGAATTTTACTGAATTGACTCTCTTCCATGTTTTTATAAAACAGCATCTCTGTCTCTTATGAACAGTAGCTCCTTTTGACAGTGGTCCTGGGAACACAGAAATCAAATAACAAATTGCAAGCAGCTGCCCATCCTGCCTCATCCCTGCTTTCCTCTAGAGATGGCAGTCAGCCAGGGAATCTTCCCTGCCCTGGATCCTGCCTCATTCTTATTCATCCATGTACTGCTTTCAGGAAGTGGTTAAGCATTCGTCTGTGATGTCAGGAAGGACCACAAACCTATATGGGATGTAGCTTATAAGATCTGCTATCACTGGGCAAATCATTCAATTTCTGTAAGCTCTGAAATCTTTAAACTATGAATAACTATTTCAGTTACAGGATTAATGTGGGTTTGAGAAAGATAAAATATTGGTATAAGTGCTATATATTCTGTAAAACTGTACAAAAGCAGCTTTTAAAGTAAATAATAGTATTAAATGTGGACAGTTTAGTTGGCTAATTGAAGATGAATAAATTAAAATCATTACCTTCATATTCAAACTTCGCTGATTTTTATAAAAATTGTATTGATTATAGCTTGTAAACTGTAAAATTCACCATTTTAAAATCTACAGTTTAATTGTGTTGCTTTTAGTTCACTCATAAAGTTATACAGTCTTCACTACTATCTAATTTTAGGATATTTTCTTTCCCCCAAACAAATTCCGTACTCATTAGCAGTCAATCCCCACCCCTTGGCCAGAACTACTAATCCACTCTCTGTCCCTGAGGAGCTGCCTGTTCTGGAAGATGTATACAAACGCAGTCACATAGCCTGGGCCCTCCTCCATATCACCCTCTCCCTCCTTCAGTGTGATAACTCCAGGTTCCTCTGGGCTGCACTTTGCAAGACTCTTCGCGACCAATGGGAAGTACCGCAAGCTAGAGCAGTATGCTCTGTGAATTGGGTAACAACTTTTCTCTTTAGGCTACAGAGTTTATTTTGTGTCTTCAAAATCATCCCACATCAAACTTCCTCCCAAAAGCCTTAGCTCCTTAAATGCTGTCCGTGTGGATCTGGGAAGGGGCCAACTGCTGATTGCTGTAATCACCAGCGCAGTGGAACATGGTTCTGACACCACCCAGACTAGAACTTTAAAAAGTTTAATTTCTATTTCTTATTTCAAGAGATGTAATGATTGATCATTTGCATTTGAAATTTTAGGAGACTTAGTATGAAACAAATATTTTCCACTTTATAAATCAAGGAAATAAAATAATGAATTTTTACACAGAGAGGAGGCCGACAGTGTATAATGGAAATTGTGATTTTTTGACACTTAAAAATACTATAGAACTGTCTGATATTTTCTGACATCTGGCTAAGACAGTCTATTAAACTACCCATAAAGCAGATGAAATTTCTTTTGTTGATTCTGTGTTATTTATCACCAAACAGCTCAGAGACAGTGCCTGTGGGTTCAGACAAAATACATTGCCTCACTGGTAGGAATGTTTCTACTTTGTAATTAATTGATTCTTCTTCCAAAGAATATCTGGAATTCTATAGGGATTTCAAGTTAATTTCTCTACTCTTCTTCTGGGACCATCATTATTCGATCTCTTTCTTGCAACTCCCTCACTGGACTCCTTGGTGTATGTATGCAGCGTAGTTCCATATATACTGTCCATTTTAAGGATTTAAAAACACAGAATAAGAACTTACAAGGTTTCCACTTTATGTCATGGTATGCAAAGAAAATTTTATTTTCATAAAATACCACAAATTGTGATTTGGAATCTTTGACAGATGCTACAAAGGAGAAATGTTTGCCATTTATCTTAATGATGCTATTGCTTATCTAGATGGATATTCTCCTTTCTGAAGAGAGGCATGCTATGGAAGCTAAAAAAATCAATTCTAAAGAGAATGAAAAGCATGAAGAGGGCAAGGATAACACTGAATAATTTTCTTTTCATAATTATTGAAAAATTAGTTTATGTCACAGAAAGGCTGGATTCAACCTAGAACGGTGCCACCTTTCAAAGCCCTTTCCTGTCACCATCTTTCAGGAGATTCATGAATTTTCTCTTCAGTAAGAGACACAACTGGGAATAAATTGCAGCACCATGAGTAAGGCAGTTTCTGAGATATTTATAACTTAAACTCAAACCTGGAAGTATTATAACTCCTCTGAGAAAAATCTGATCTTTTACAATTTTCCCTCAAATGAAACTCAGAATTATTTCAATCTAAATCATCTTCTGTTTCCCCCCTCACTTTCCAGAGTAATTTTCACATTTCAATGCATAGAACAATCAATTGCTGATAAAAGACAGTGCCAATGAAGCATTTACTTATTTAACACAGGTTTTCAAATTTTAAGCTCTGCACTCAATAGTAGCAATAGCACTGAATTAGCCTACCTGAATGCATGTCATTTCCTCTATCAACTAAACACCAAGGAGAAGCAGATAGCACTCACTGAGCAGCACATCAATAATAAATACCTTACAGAATTTATGGGATCTTACTCCATTAAGTTAGATTTGAAGGGATTTGTTTACATGTAGCCACTAGTAAATACAGCAACTAGGATATGGGCCAAATCAATAACTTCATTGTAGCCCATTAAGAACTGAATTTTGTGTTGTTTCTTTCTCATTATTCCACAAGGCACTTAGAATATATATTCAACATATATTTGTTAGAAGTTGCTAAGTTTAAGCATTCTGGAAAAATACTTTTAAGAGCACAGCAAAAAAAAAACAAAAAAAAACAAAAAAAAACAAAAAAAAATGGCATGATCTTCTTTCCTACAAGGGAAGGTAAGCAATATGCTAAATCCATGTAAGCAGTATGCAAGAAATGATACACAAATTCAAAGCAAAAATAGATCCCTTCTGGCTATGCAGTTGATTTTTCACAAGATTTCTGGAAGATAATAAATATTAAATAAGACCTTACATTTCAGTGACTGCTATTTCTAAGGGTAGAACTGCCAAGAAAAGTGTTTTTATATCAAAGACAGCACTAGGATTAAAACACAAAGTGTGGTTTACAGAGTAGCATGAAGTCAGTCCATTGGGTAAAAAAACTGTATTATGGACCACAGACAATTTTTAACAGAGTTACTAATAGTTTATGAAAATGAGCTTGAATAATCAAAAATATTAATATATAAAAATAACCTAAAGGGAATTCCTAAGTGTTTTCTTATGTGCCAGACAGCATTCGTATGTTTTATATCTTAAATATTTCCTCAATGCTTGTGACATTGAATTATGATGTGACTGTATTCCAGCTGATATCTCAGTGCCTCCCATTTGTAGATTCTCAATAAAAAATCACTGGAAATAAACAAGTAAATAAGCAGGGAACAAATATACTTGAAATGGTAGGTGTATTAGTCAGCTTTCTTGTCCCTGGGACCAAATACCCGACACTCACAACAGAAAGGAAGAGAGGGTATTTTTCCTCATGCTTTTGGGAAGTTCTGTGCGTGTTTCATTGGCTCTGAGGCAGAAATGGCATGGTAGAAGGGCCTGGTGGAAGAAAGATGTTCACCTCATGGCAGACAGGAAGTAGAGATTGAGAGGGCAGGAGCCAGGGCAAGGATACACCCTACCAGGTCATTTCCCCAGTGACTACCTCCAAACAGGGCAACACTTTCAACTGTAGACTCATCAATGGATGAATCCACTGATAAGTATGGAGCCCCATGACCCAATCACCTTCCCAAAGCCCCATAATCTGGAGACAAGACTTTTGAGAGGACACATCAGGTCTAAATCATAATAGAAAACAAGTTAGGGCTGTGTTGTGAAATGATGAAGGAGTAGGAAAATCAATGCACTAAATATTCAGTTGTGCAGGAATTATTTTATTAATTAAACATCTCACTACAATTACTCTCTCATTTTGATACTTCCTTTCAAAGCATAATTTATTGAAATGACTGTCATGAAACCACTGTCCATACTTCCAGATCTCTTGATCATCCTTAATTTGTTTCAGTTTGGTTCTAATTCTATCATTTCACTCTGATGTTGTCAATAGCCCTTATGATTTCCCTACCAAATCTAATGGGTGCATCTCATTTTGCTTTCCTCTCAGGTGTACTGAAAACCATATTCTTTTTGAAAAGGTTTGTTCCCCTGTCTTCCATGATGCCAGGCAAATTTGACTTTCTTCTTTTGTCACTGGTCACCCTTTCTAAGTTCCTCACCTTTGTCCTATCTTTTACTTTGGTTTTTGGAATGCTTATGACTATATCCCATACTTCCTTTTCCCTTTTAACATTCTCCCTTAGTGACTGAATAGAATCATGAAATCACTTCTGTATTTATAATTCCCAACTTAAAGCTACATATCCAACCTCTTCCAAGAAATTCATATTTACAGATCTAACCGGTTACTTGAAAACTCCATAAAGAAATAAAATAACACTGTGGTATCAAAACTGCTCATGTACCTCCCAAACTAAGTGTTCTTTGGTTTGGAAAGTAGCATAACAGTCAGCCCAGTTCTGCAGGGCAAGAATTTATTTATTTATTTGCCTTGACAACTATTTTTATATCCATCTCCAAATCTAATTGATGCACAAATTATCCCACTTCTAATTCCAAAGCCTACCCCAAACCCATTCACTTCTCTTTATACAAGCTCTGAATATTCCTGTGCATCTTGTCCATTTTTCATCAAATCACCATAGCCAACTCATAACTGGCCACCATGGCTTTGCTGGTTTTGTACCACATTTCCCGCGAATGTGTTAACCTCAGAAAGACTGTCAAGCCTGTACACAGACATTGCAGTCCCCTTATTTGCCAGTTGTCTGTGTCTCCTGTATTTGTTTGCTCTTACTGTTGTAGGCAAATTACCACAAATTTAGAAGATTAAGCAATGAAATTTATACTTTTACTGTTCTGATAAGACATTGAACATTGGTTTCCCTGGAATAGAACTAAGATGTCAGTAGGGCTTCTCTTCTTCTCCGGAGGCCCTGATGCAAGCCTTTTCCAACTTCTACTCACACATCCACCCACACTACTTGACTCCTTACTGCTTTCTCCACTTCCAACCAACAACAGGACCTCTTCCAGTGTTTTCCTTTCCCAGTAGCCTTTCTCACTCTCTCTGTCCTTCTGCCTCCCTCTTTCACTTTTGAAGATGTATACCCGGCTAATCCAGGACAATTCCTCAGATGAACAAATTAGCAACTTTGATTCTCCTCTACCATTTAGTATAACATACCTCATGCCAGGGATATATCTCAGCAGCACAGTGCCAGCCTGGCAAGTGCAAAGTCTGAAGTTTGATTCCCAGTATCAAAAAACAAACAAACAAAAAAAGACAACCAAAATCAAAACAATACAATATGACGTATCACATGTTGTAGGGCCTAGCATGTGTACCTCTATGGGGGTCAATTATTCTGCCTTACGCAGATCTCAAAAGAAAATATAAACTGTTACTGTGGCTTATAAAACCCTACCTGAGCCAAAACTTTTCTCGTACATGAGTTCATCTCTTACTCCTCTCATGCAGACTACTTTGCAGCCATGTTGTCTTTATTTCCATCATTCAAGAATGCAAAGTGGACCAGAACAGGCCCTCTGCATGGCTGCTTTCTCTGCCCACAGTGTCCTGCTCTGCACTGTCCCCTGTGTGTGTCCTTTTTAAATTCCTTAAATTCTGCTTTTGCAGAGATGGTTCAGTAAACCAACATATTTAAAGAAATCACCCATATATTATCATATCATTAAATATAATTTATCAATCTGTCTTTGTTGTTTTTCTTGTTTATTAATTTATTGCTGTGATTACTTATGAATTCCTCCCAAATTCCATTGCACTATTATATGCTCCAATACAGGTGCTGGAAAATTCCTTTACTTATTCTAATTTCTTTAATAAAATGTCTTTGCCTCAGAATAGAACTGTAGGAACCAGTGTAAGGAATGACTTGCCTCACTTTTCAATGTTTTTTCTTTCCTTTTATCTAAATTCCAGAAGCACGGAGCTTCTCCTGACTTCCTACATATATCCGGAAATTTCCTCCTCTTCCACATAGGCCTTTCTCCCTTCCTAAAGGAGTGACACTCCTTCCCCTCCCTTTTTCTGGTTTACATCTACTTAATTATAAGGTGGCCTGAGGTGGTCTTTGAATAGGCTCTCTCCTTGGCCAGCTTTGGTCAAGAGGTCCAAATCCTCTAGGACTCCACATTGCATTTGTCTTTATGGGAACTGAATTTCCCATTCTTGCTCTCTCACCACCCTCAGTTACTGACTTTATTTTCCACTTGCTCTCCCTACCTTGTCCCTTGATGAGAAATTTCCCCCCTCCTTTCTCTGTTCACAGTGGAGCCCTGTTCTGCCCCAGTTTCTTTTCTTTGACTGCAACACTTTAAAAGGAATGTCATCATCCTCTCCTTGACTTCTATCCAGCTCTGCTTTCCTTTACCTGATCTTTCATGATACATGATCTTCCCTCTTCATTCCAATATACTATGCATATTACAGTCATTAGTTTTATAATCTATTACAATTTTCCACTATTAGATTTAACTAATAATAGTCTACAAACACATCCAAATTGTGAATAGTGCCTCTGATTTCTATTTCTGGCAGCTGTCTATTCCTTGTGTGGCACATCACATATAGTCAATGTCTGTTGAGTGACTATAGTGTTTTCATTTAAACTTTATTCTCCAGTGTATATTTGTCATGTGTTAATGTTGCTTAAAAAAAGCTGTGTGGACAACTCTTTTCACTACTTTATTTGCTTTATAAGTTGTTCCTATTCAAATAACATGGATAAATATGTGTCATTTTATATCCTATCACTGAAATCACCTGCTGATAAAGGCAGACTCTAAGATAAGAATTCGAGGGAAGAGCAATAAATCAATAAGGAAAACAATATAACCATCAAAGATGTTTTCCAGCTACACACCACTAAGGACAAAACCTGACTCTTGCTAGGAAAATTCTGCCCGGGAGGGTTAGTCAAACACTCACATGATCCCATCCATGGGTGAGTGTCCTTCACCACTCAAGAGCTTTAGAAAAAGTGATGCAGACACTCTAATTTCCTGGCACTTATCCTGTATTGTAGGTGGGAAAGCAGGTTCCAGAAGATAGGGAAAATCCTCAGGGGAAAAATGTACAAAAAGTAAGGCTGGTGATGAGGGGCAGGACCACACTGGAGGTTCTGCTAAAGTGGATCTACATGAGACCCACCTCCCCCAGCACCATGAATGCTGTTTCCTGTTCCCTATACTCTGCCTTTATCAGTTACCAATAATGATATCTGGGATTTGGTTCTAGGCATTGCTCAGATCTTTAATACCTTTGAGATAAAAGTCCCAATATCTCATTTGTGAATATAACTTTTTTCCTTCATTATGCTCACTCATTTCCATAAGCTCCACCCTTAACTTCACAGTGGCCTGCAGTTCCTGATGTCCACTCTAACTGCCCCCGTAGGTTGGGTTTCATCACCGGTGATCCATATGACATAATTTCAACTACTAGGTACTAACAATACTCTCCTGATTTCACATACCCTCAAATGTGCAATCATGCGTAATTTTCAACATCTATATTCTCAGCATCTACACTTTGCTACTGAATATTGCAAAAGACAGTCTTATAACAGTGCAGATTCTTGTCATTGTGCTCACTGCTCTGCTCTTCATATGATTCAGCAATCCTATCACACAGACTTCATGATCAACAACTCCCACTTTCCTCACAAGATATTTGGAGCTTGTATCATGATTAAACTCTAAATTCTTCCTGTCTCTCAGATATTGGACTTCTCTTTTTCATACAGAAAATCAAGACTATTTTTTTGGCTCATCTACTTATTTACCTCCAGGTGTATTTCTCTTTACTTCTACCCGAACCTTATGATAGTTTCAGATCAAGTCATCTCTCTCTTCCACTCTTGTAGGCCATCTCTGTTCTGGTTCTTTTATTTATTTATTTATTTGGGGGGGGTACTGGGAATCTAATTCAGGACCTTGCACTTGCTAGGCAGGCACTTGTGCTACTGAGTTATATCTCTGGCCCTTAGTCTAGTTCTATTCCACATTGTCTGTTTTGAGAACTTTATCCATCATTTTCCCCAATTTCCTAATTTTTAAAATCTAATTTCTTCCAATAGCTTGACATATTCTAACTATTTAGGCATGAACAATGGTTTTTCTTGTTTTAAAAACTCATGAATAAAAAAGCCAGCCAGCCCAGCACACAGTGCACACTACAGGTGGGGAGTCAGACTCAACCAGCCACCCAGTGCTCAGTGCAAATTGCAGGCAGGATCAAGTGGCCAGGAAAAGTCCAAAACAACAGTCAGAAATCAAACCAACAGATGAACCAGGGGACCAGAGATACAAGGCCAGCAGGCCCAGGTGTGGGCACACATGTGATAGTGGGTGGGACTAGTGAGATTGAGACCACTCCCTGGCCGAGGTGAACATGCAACCCCAAGGTGAAACCAGCAATGTGGAAGAGTATGAAGCTGCAGTGAGGGACCAGCAGTTGGTAAGTTAGGTGAGGCAGCCTGGTGTTTTGGCACACAGACCTGTGGAATACAAGCAGGTGGGGCTACCATTCTATATCAAGAGGCTCTGGTGACCTGCAGTCCTAGCTCTCACATCTGTAGGCCAAGATAAGCTCTTTACTTAGCACAAATCCTGCAGCCAACCTTGCTGGAGTACACAGCACATTTCTGGAAACTTACTTGGACACTACCACAAAATTGTGAACACAAGAGGAACTTTACTACTTTTATTTCTGCTTGAATGGTTATCTTTTTCTGTCTGGTTTGGGTATGGTGTTTTTTTTGTGGTTATCTTTGTTTTGTTTGGGCTTCAGGTTTTTATTGTTGTTTTCCTTCTCTCTCCTTTTTTATAAGTTAGGCTTATTACATTTCTTTTCTTTGTCTACTTGTATTCTTCCTTTCCTCCACTATCTCTTCAAATTATAATATCTTCAAGTGAGTGAACATTGTTTCTTTTCTTCCAAATTCACTCCAAAACTGCTACATTTTCTTTCTCAGCTTTTCTCTCATGTGTCCTCCAACTTCCCAAAACTTCAGTGATCATCTCTTGCTATCCAGCCTTGCTTTGACTATATTTGTCCACATTCATCTCTATCTTGTCCCCTTCCCCTCTTGACACCACCATACCCCTACAACTGGGTAAAAATAGCTTGATTAAGGGGAAAATCATTGTATTCCAATTGCTGGGGTATGTTGGATTTTGTTATATAACTGTAAATTTGATCCCATAGCCAAAGGTATTGTTTTAGTAGTTACCACAGTTTGTCAGTAGCTTGGCTGTACTTGATGCTATTGTTACTACTAGCTGAACTGCTTTAGCCAGGATGTCATACAGGTTATAATCCATTTTTATCCTTTATATGAAAACACTGATTATACTGGGTCATAATCATCATAACGGTCCACTGCCAAGGGACTGAGAGCTGAATCAAATAGCAATTTATCATCCAAAACAAATAAGGAAGGTAGGTTCTTGAGATAGACATAGAGAACCATCTGTATCTAAAAGATATACCTGATGAACAGATATCTCCTAGGGAAATCTCAATACTAGCAATAAAGCTATTTACTATAAGATATTGGCAAGCAGCCACAAAGGAAACAAAATAAAACAAAAATTAGAAAACAGAAAATGACAAGACACACAAGCAAAATGCAAGCCCAGACTCCCAGCCCACCCAGGACAAGCCCAGAGAACAATGAGATAGAAGAAACTGAAGGTTAAGCATCAGAACTTTTTCTGAAGTGATATTAGCAGAAGTAAAAAAACCAAATGGAAAGTGCTATAAAAAATAACCTCTCAGGGACAACAAGAAATGATCAAAAAGAAATGATAAACATTGAGTAGACACAGATAAAAAAGATGAGCTTAAGAAAATAATGCAAATCATAAATACTCAACATAAGAAAGAAATGAAATCCATGAAACACATCCAAAGGGAAATCCAATGAAATCCAATGAAAAACTCCATTGAAAATATATCCAAGAGATTAAATGAAGGTGACAACAGAATATCAGATTTGGAAGACGGGATTATAGCTAACAACCATGAAAAGAAAGATTTCTTAACAATAGCAAGAGATCAGGAAAAGTCAAACCGACAGCTGCAAGATGAAGCAAAAAAGAACAACACAAGATTGATTGGGGTCAATGAGAGGGCTGGAGACAGCACAAATGTCATGTAAAAAAACTCTTCACAAAAATAATGACAAAAAACTTCCCCAAAAACCATAAAGAATTTGACATACAAATAAAAGAAGCAGATAAAACTCCCAAGCAGCAAAGATGAAAATAATTCTATACCAAGGCATATAAAAATCAAGATTCCTTGGTGCTGGGGATTTAGCTCAGCGGCACAGCGCCTGCCTGGCAAGCGCAAGGTCATGAGTTCGGTTCCCGGTACCGGAAAAGAAAAAAAAGAGAAAAAAAAAAAATCAAGATTCCAGAAATTCAGCACAAAAACAAAGTATTAAAAATGGTTAGAGAAAAGAAACAAATCACCTATAAAGGAAACCCCATCAGAATCACAGCCAGACTTCTCAACACAAACCCTCAAATCAAAGAGAGCTAAGAGTGAAATATTTCAAGCTCTAAAAGAAACAACCTCTACCCTAGATTGACGTACCATGCAGGACGCTCTTTCAAAATTGAAGAAGAAATAGGATATTTCCATGGCAAAGAGTACCTGAGGAAATTCATGACCACCAAAGCAGCTCTTCAGAATGCTCTGAAGGATATATTAGAAAGGAACCTGAAGAACACAATCACATGAACACCAATAGAAAGAAACCACCAGGTAAGGTAAGCAATTAAGCAGAGGAGAAAGACAAGGAACCAACAAGAAAATAATATGAGAAAAATAGGCTAATACATATCTGTTATATCAATCATTGTAAATGGTCTCAATTCACCAGTCAAAAGAAGCAGACTGGCAGAATGGATCAAGAAAGAAGATCCAACAAGATGCTGTGTTCAAGGAACATATTTAACTCAAAAAGAAATACATAGTCTGAAAGTAAAGGATGAAAAACAATACTTCATGCCACAGGAAACCAGAAAAAAGCAGGGGTAGCTATTTTATTTGCAGACAATGCAAACTTCAAGCCAAACAGATCAAAAGAGACAAAGAAGGTCACTATATACTTGGGAATACTCAAAAAAGAAGAGATAACAATCATAAATATATATGCACCAAACACCAGTGCACCCAACTTCACAAAACAAACATTAACAGACATGAAAAATCAAATAAGCAATAACACAACTGCAATGGGGGAACTTAATACCCCACTTTCACAATTAGATAGATCAATTACACAAAAAAAACAAATATCATAATTAAATCAAACTTGTGAACAAATAGACTTAGTAGATATCTACATAGTTTTCCACCCCACAATATCAGAATATACATTCTACTCAGCTGCACATGAGAATTTCTCCAAATTAGACCACATATTAGCCCACAGAACACGCTTAAGTAGATGCAGAAGAATTAAAATTATTCTATGAGTATTATCTGACCATAGTGCAGTGAAATTGGAAATCAACAGCAAAAGAAACCATAAAAACTACATTAGCACATGGAAATTGAACAATACTCTCTTGAACAACCAATGAGTCACAGAGGAAGTTCAAGAAGAAATTAAACAGTATCTACAATTAAATGAAAATGCCAATACAACATATTCAAACATATGGGACACTATGAAAGCAATCATAGGAAAGAAATTTTTAGCAGCAAATTCCAACATCGGGAAAACAGAATGAGCTCAAATAAATAACTTAATGTTGCACCTCAAGCTTCTAGTAAAGGAAGAACAAATCAAATTAAACCAAAAACTTGAATGAGAAGGGAAATTATAAAAGATAAGGGCCAAAATTAATACAATTGAGACAATACAAAGTGTCAATGAATTGAAAAGTTGGTTCTTTGAAAGAATAAATAAAATTAATAAATCCTGAACTAACCTAATCAAAAAGAAGAAAGAAAAGACCCAAATTCAAGCAATTAGGAATGAAAAGGGTGAAATCAAAATGTAACCTGTGGAAAGCCAGAAGATCATAAATACCTACTTGAAGAATGTGTGCTCTAATAAAATGCAGAACACAGAAGAACAGATTCCTAGACACATGCATTACCAAAACTGAATCAAGAAAATGTAAATATTCTAAATAACCCATTATCAGTTAATGAAATTAAAAATGTAAGTAAAAACCTATCAACAAAAAAAGCTCATGTCCTGATGGATTCACTGCTGAATTCTATAAAAAATTTAGAGAATACCTAATGCCACTAATGCTCAAACTCTTTAATGAAATTGATAAAGAAGCAATACTTTCAAAATCATCCCTGGAAGCAAGTATTGCACTAATAACAAAATGAGAGAAAGATCCAACCAAAACAAGAAAATTACAGGACAATCTCCCTAATGAACATAGGTGCAAAAATCTTCAATAAGATGCTAAGAAACAGAATGCAGTAAATCATGAAGAAGATGATCAAGTAGGATTTATCCCAGGGATGCATGATGGTTCAATATACACAAATCAATAAAGGTAATACAACATATTAACAGAGTCAAAGACAAAAATCACATGATCATCTCAATAGATGCAGAAAAAGCATTTGACAAAGGCCAAAACCCATTCATGATAAAAACTCCACAGAAAATTGAAATAGATGATCTTTATCTCAATCTAATAAAAGCCTCTATGACAAACCAACAGCCAACGTCATATTAAATGGTCAAAAACTGAAAGTTTTCACCCTAAAATCTGGAACAAGGATGTCTATTATCACCACTCCTATTTAAAATAGTTCTGGAAACATTAGCCAGAGGAATTAGACAAAAGAAAGATATAAAATGATTAAAGATAGGAAAGGAAGAAGTTAAATTATCATTATTTGCAGATGACAAGATACTCTACATAGAAGACCCAAAAACTCCATCAAAAGACTTGCAGATTTAAAAACCAAATGCAGTATTGCAGCTGGATACAAAGTCAATACTTTAAAATCTACAGCATTCCTGTCCACAAACAAGTTTACTGAGAGAGAAATTAGAGAAACCATACCCTTTACAATAGCACCTCCAAAACTGATATACTTATGAATCAATCTAACAAAGGAATTAAATGATCTACATGTTGAAAATTATGGTAGTCTAAAAAAAAGGAAATTGAGGAGGATATCAGAAAATGGAAAGATAACACTTGCTCATGGATAGGAAGAGCCAACACAGTGAAAATGGCTATACTCTCAAAACTATTACACAGATTTAAAACAATCTCAATCAAAATACCATTAGCATACCTCACAGATCTGGAGGGAAAGACTCCTAAAATTCATTTGGAAAAGAAGAGACCTAGAATAGCAAAGGCATTTCAGGGCAACAAAAGCAAGTCAGCAGGCATCACATTCCATGACCCGAAATTATAATCCAATGCTACTGCAACAAAATCAACATGATTTTGGCACACATAAAAAAAACCAGACCTGACCTTAGTGGAACAGAATAGAAATTATAGACACAACTTCAAACATACTAAACCACCTTATCTCTGATAAGGGAGCCAAACATATTCACTGGAAGAAAAGTAGTCTCTTTAATAAATGGTGCTAGAAAAATTGACAGTCTAAAGACTAAAACTAGAACCATGTATATCACTATACACTAAACTAACGTCAAGATGGGTGAAAGATCTAAATTTTAAAACAAAAACTCTCAATCTGGAAGAGAACATAGGTAGAAATCTTCAAGACATAGCTATAGGCAGAGTTCATGAACAAAACCCAGAAATACTTCAAAGAATCAACAACTGGGATCTCATCTTATTGAAAAGCTTTTGCATATCAAAAGAAATCACCAACAGAATGAAAAGACAACCCACAGAGTGGGAAAGAATTTTAACCAGTTGTCCCTCAGGCAAAGGACTTCTATGTAGAATATATAAAGAATTGAAGAAATCAGGCCCCCCACATTCAAAGACCCAATCCAAAAATGGGCATCTGAGATGAATACATGCTTCTCACATGAAGAAATACAAATGGCAAATAAATACATGGAAATATGTTCAACAGCATTGGTCATTTGTGAAATGCAAATTAAAACAACACTGAGATTCCATCTCCCCCCAGAAAGATGGCTGCCATCAAGAAATCATTTAATAACAAATGCTGGAGGGGCTGTGATGAATAAGGGACTCTTCTCCTCTTTGGTGGGAATACAGACTGGTGCAACCACTATGGAAATCTGGGTTGAGATTCTCAAAAAACTAGAATTAGAGGTCCCAATTGACTCAGCTATTCCCCTGCTGGGTATCTTCCCCAGAGATTTAAGAACATCATACCACAGTGATATATTTGCACCCATGTTTATAGCAGCACAATTTGTAATAGCTAAATAGTGTAAATGACCCAAATGCCCATCAACTGAGGAATGGATAAAAAAGATGTGTTTTTTTTATGCAATGCGGTACTACTCTGACATAAAGAAAAACAAATTTGAGACTTTTATAGGTAAATGGATGCAATTTGAGACCATACTCATAAGTGAAATAAATCAGACTCAGATGTGTAAACAAACATATTGTCTCCCTGGTGTGAGAAAATGAAAGAGGGAATAAGGTCTCAAATGTACAATAGATATTGTGAGATCGGAAGAAATTGTTCAAAGGGAGAGGGGAACTAAGATGGGGAAGAGGGGAAAGGATGGAAAGAAAAAAGAAAGAAAAGGACTTCAGTTATACTATTCATGTCTCTCAGTTCATTGAAAGAGATTTGTGCTAACATCAATCAGAGAAAATTTTAATGCCTATATCTTGTACTCTGAGTAACTACTTTGAAGATAACAATATGCAATATATTAAATATTATTATTCTCCTATTGTTTTGTTATGAAATTTAGGTTTACCTTGTTTCCAATAAAAAACCTCATGTATAAAATGAAAACAATAAACACTCCCCTCCAGTATATGATATGTCACAATAGCTCACTAGTGTCTTTTCCTCTTTTAACTACACTGTCATCACCTTTACATTCTTATCCCTTTCCCACTATTTAGCCTAGGACCATTTGGAATTTCCTTCACTGCTGTAAATTGACAAGGTTTTCCATGGCTCCTTAATTCTGAATTTACAAATACTCCTCTGAACTCAACTCACTTGAATATCTTGATGGCATTTACCTCTGTGGCTGATATATTTATTTTTAAAAATCTTATTACTTTTGACTCATTAAAATATCATCTTTGGAATTTTTTCCTCTCTGTATAGAATTTATTTTGAGTGAGCTCACTGAAACTGGATAATTTTCATCCATGTATGCTTGATAATCTCTTTCTGTGTTTTGGTGTTTTACTAAATCAGCAGCCCTCATCTGTGCTTGCTACACTGTTAACACCAAAAGTTGTGTCTCCAGTCTAGGACCTAACAAACACTGTAGATTTTTTGTTGGAAACTTCAACTAATTATGACAGGTGATTAAAAATAAGGTGACTGCTCAAATTAAAAGTATTTATTACTGTGAAAGACATGTTGGAATTAGTACCTTCCAGAATACTACACCTTGCTTCAAACACATTTATTGAATTGTTCTTGTCTCTTTCTGAAGCAGTTCTGGAAGTTCTCCTTCCAGAGGTGGTACCTGAGTGTCTTTAGGAGTTGTTGTGAATGGACTCAAAACAATTATCATTCATGATTATTTTGACTTTTGGGAAGAACCAGGGTTCACAAGATGGCATATATGTTGAATAAGATGGATGAGGACACATCATGCTGTTTCTATAAACCTGCCTTTCTGCCAGGTGGCACTGGCCAACAGCATGCATTATATTTTTTAAATCACACCTCCTGCAGACCTATATGCTATCATCTGTTCCTTTAGAAAACAGAATATACTGAGGCTTGGGTTCAGATGTGCTTGGCTGAAAAGGACACAGTGAGGACTTGCCTGAGATGTAAAAGGAGAAGCTCTAAGAGCTGTGCCTGGAAGATGCAAGATGAAAGAAAGACAAAGAGAGACTAGATTACTTCAAGGAGAGTAAGAGTGGGAAAATATGCAAATTCCAGAAATATTTACTGAATAAAATTAACAGTAATTGATTATGATGGTGAGGTTGGATGAGATAAGAATTAATCATACTTTTTAGGGTACTTATTTGGTAATTAGGTAGAAAGTGACACCAACAACAAGGAAAGTGAACATAGTATCAGAAAGAGTGAAAACATGTATAGGGAGAGCTAGTGTAGCAGCAATTTGCCCAAGTTCCAGACTTGAGGACCCCTAAGCAGAGCTTCCCAAGGGCTCTGATAAAGTTTCTGTGTGCATATAAGGATGTCTTTAGTTTTTGAATGATGAAAGTTTTAGTTATTAATATTCAATTATATCCCTCACTGGGGCATTTTGTATTGCTGTATATGACAGATTTCAGCTCAACCTGTGTGACTGATAAAAATTTACTGTATAATTATAATCATGACAATTAATGAGGGAATGCAGGAGCATGGCTTGAAAGGAAGGAAAATAGACTTGGAAAATTATACTTGGAGCTTATTTAGACCTTGACACTCACTGAATACAGACCCTTGGGTGGGTCTTTTCTTCATATGAAAAGAAAGATTACAACATTAATATAAAAGAAAGATTACAACATGAGGTTCTGGGTGCATTGTACGTGAGGATCATTTGAAATACTATATGGAATGTGCTTTCAAAATCCTGAAGTGCTATGTGAATGCAGATTAACAGTACTGTAAACAACATAATTTATAAAATAAAACTGAAACATATGAAAACCCTTATTTTTAGTAAAGTACTTTTACACACATAGTAAGTAGTGCCTTGGTTCATGAATTTGATTCTTTGCACAATCCTGGTCCCAAACCAAGTTGGATGAAAACCAAATCAAATTCAATGGTTAAGTTCAAAACAAGAATTGAAGGAATCATACCATGGTGATTATATATCCATGTTTATAGCAACACAATTTATAATAGCTAACTCTTGGAAACAACCCAATGCACATCAGCTGAGGAATGGATAAAAAATATGTGTTAGTTTTATACAATGGAATATTACTCAGCTATAAAGAAAAGGGTCATTGGAACAGGCTGAATAAGAACTCATGGTGTTGGGAAGCTGGGATAGCAGTGGTGATGTTAAGTTCTACATATATACTTCAGGAAGAACCAGAACAATTTCCTGATGAACTGTGTGTGGAATAAGAGCAAGAGCTTACTTTAGAAATGAAACTTAGGCATCTAAGTAATATTTTCAGTGACATTGTTAAGGAAAGATAAATTTGGAAATTGTCACTCAGTGAATGAGAACACCAGAAGAATAGAGAGGAAAATATCACAGAAGATCTTCCCAGGTAGAATGCTAGAGGAAACAAGGAGGGATAAGAGGTGAAAATGGAAAAAGAGTAGATCAGTGAGGTGAAAAATATAATCCAGAATCTGAAGCATCCTGAAAGGCAGACTGTAGAAGTATTTCTACAAAAAATAACACCCATTTCTTCAAGTAATAATGATAAATCAAGACAATTCCCAGACTGACTAGTTTGCAGTGGAAGTTTTTGGTCACTTTGACAGATCATGTTCAGGTTGGTGGTAGAAGCCAACAGCTGGTGGCAGTGAATTATGAAAGGAAAAAGAAGCCTCTGTTACAAGAGGACTCTAAAACACTAATTTGGATTTTTTTGAAAAGAATGAAAGAAACAGAAGAAGATGAGGTAAAATCAAGAAATGCTTAATTTACAATGGGCCAAGCAACACCTGATTGAATTTACACTGATGATAACTTTTTAGTCAAATGAAATTATGCAATGGATCCTGCCACATTTAACTACATTCCCTTCTTCATCTAATTTCACTTTTGATCTGAGTAGGGTTTAACCTTTCCTAGAAGCTTTAAGTATTGTCTAAGTTAATTAGACAGAAGGCGGAGTAAACAGGTACAAATGGAGGTAGGTGATTAGATGTTGATGGGGAAGCCATGACAATTTTCTTCATCTTGATGCAACTAAAAATGAAAAGATGACGTGAAAGAGGTTTGAGTGGGAAACAAGGAAGAGGCAACTGTCCATAGTACCAGAGAATGAGTGGCTTTAGGAGAATATTGTGTGTTGCATCAGGCCTGCATAAAACTATTGTTGTTCAATTTAAAATAGACAAGTTAACAGTGTTACACGTTAACATCTTAAAAATATTTATTTGAACAGTTTGTGTGTGGAGTAGGCAAGGATTTGGTCTAAGCTAAATGGATGATGCCCAAAATGAAGGCAAAGTGGTGGTATACTCTTGAGCGTGATCACAAGGGAGTCTGTCTCAGGAATGAAGAGTAAACAGGAGGTCGTGGGGCAGGTGAGAGTGCACTGCTGGGCGTAGAGGGCTATAGATCTGAAAATGCATGAAGCATCTCCAGTTTCAAATCTAATATGTGCAAAGACTGGGAGCCATTTCTCCTGTCATTATAATGAAAGAATTTAAAAGAAGTGATTACTCTTGGATCTGCCTCACAACAAAAATTACAGGGAAAACTACCAACCTCAAAATCTGTAGAGAGAGCTATGTCTAAATCACAAGAGAGGATTACCTAACATAGCAGGGAACACTGGAGTCATTCCTGTCCACAAATACAACAAGGCAAGAAAGGTACAGCCAGAAGTACCAAGCAATCAGCAAAGCAAGGCCCATGTCTGACACAGGTGTTGGAATTATTGAAGAATTAAACATATGCTAAGGGATCTAACAGACAGGTAGACAATATGAAACAACAGATGGATAATGTAAGCAGAGAGATGGAAAGTCTAAGACTGAGACAGGAGAAAAATACAATGCTACAAAAGAAATAGAGAACATTTTCAATGAGGTAATCAGTAAGTGTGGCATGGTAGAGGAAAGACTTGGTGAGTAGCAGGAATGGTAAATAGAAACATTCAGGCTCAAATGTGAAGAAGACAGAAAAAAAATAAACAAAAAAGCACACCCAGATGGAGGATGCTGCTCAGTGATAGAGCACTTGCCCCCTAGGCATGAGGCCCTGGGTGCATTGCTTAACACATAAAAAAATAGTATTTGAACCACCAAATAATTTCAGCATTGGGTCATCAGTTAGTAGATGAGCTATATATATTAGATAGTACAAGGGTATAAAATGATACATTTAGAAATAAGTAAGCAGAGAATTGACAAATGTCTCATGAAGAATTCCTAATAATTCACTTGGATGTTCCATTTTTGGAACATAGCCTTTCCGTCCTTAAGTGTGGGATATATATAGTGCTTTTCTTCCAAAAATGTAGTATGGGTAAAGAAAAGAAAAGCAGCATTACAGTGCAGAAGCCTGGCAAACACTTCCTCGAGCTAGGTGATCAAAGTTAACATCAACAGTGGTATGTCATGTTTAGAGTATATCCCCTGGATAGATAAAGATGCCAGAACTTTGACTCTGTAGGCTTCCTCCCCAAAAACACAAAACTCCCATCCCTTCATTAGAAATACATCAGACAAATCCCAGCTGAGAGACAGTCTACAAAATACCTGTCTGATAATCCTGGAAGCTGTCAAGGTCATCAAAAGGAAGGGATGTCTGAGAAACTGTCACAGACGAGAGAAGCCTGAAAAGACACAATAAAATGCCATGTGGTGTCTGAAATGAGATACTGGAATAGTGAAGTTCACTAGTTACAAACCATAGCATTGGGAAAAATATGAATTTTAGTTAACAGTTTATCATTCTTGGTCTATTGGATTTGAAAAATATACCATACAAATGTGAGATGTTAATAGTAGGTAAAAATGACTGTTTATGTTTTTTTCTATAAAATCTAAAATTGTTCTAAAACTAAAAATGTGTTTTTATTAAAAATTATGTGAATGTTTGGCATTTGGGGTATTAATAGAAGTTTGCTGGTAGGTTAAATGCTCATGGTGTATACAGAGAGAGGGAAGTTTATGAAACTTGTCATGCCAGGATCTAAACTATGATAAACATGAAACATTTGTAATTTGGTTATAGCCCTGTTAGCATGTGTAAATTTAAAATAGAATAGAATATGGTGACACTGAACTGCTAGACAAGACGATGGCATAATATTGTGGGTTCACATTAGTACAGGTGTCTGTTAAGTGGAGCATCATGATGATATCTGTGACGACCACTGTTTGTGTCTACTGTGTACCAGGTATTCTTTTTAAAGTACATGCACGTGTGCATAAGCAGTGTGTGTATGTGTGTGTGTGTGTGTAAGCAGTGTGTGCCTGTGTATGCTTAGGAGATTAAATCTCTGAGAAAACTGAGAGAGACATTATGGAACTTGCTTACAATCAAATACCTACCTCATGGTGGACAGGATATAAACCAAGCTGTCTGACTATGCAGTCCAAGCTCATCATCACAGTCTGGGGTAGTTTCAACACCTATTGTATATTTTGTGTGGTACCTTTTATATTTATGTCATTTACTTTTCTCTTGGTGTCCCATTATAATAGATGATGAAATCATTATGTATCAATTAATACATTTTTTTTCTGTTACAGCATGGAGCTGCTCAAGTGAAATGCATCTTAATTCAGTGGCAGGTGCAGTTTGAATTTGAATTAGCCATCTTTGTAGCTTTTGACTTGAGATCATCTTGCTACCTTTCTGAAAACAATTCTCCTTTCTTATTTTTTCCTTTCCTATCTCCTATCTTCTCTCTCTCCTTTTCTTTTCTTTCTCATTCTTTTCCTTTCCTTTCTACTATCCTCTCTCTCTCCTTTCCTCTTCCTCTCCTCCTTTCTTATTTTCTTTTCTTTACCTTTCCTTTCCTTTCTTTAACATGGAATCTTTTTCCTACAAGGGATTTTCTTTGATATTTCACCTTCCCTGGGATGTATCTGCTTATTATTTTGAAGTTTCTCCTAGTTCCTTTAAAAACATGCCTTTTGTATACAATACAGCTTGTATTTTAAGTTAGGTCAGAAGTAAGCAAGTATTTTCTGAGAAAGGACAGAGTAACCATGAGGCTCTGTAAGCCATATGATCTGTCAACACCATCTGACGCAGCCATTATAGTGAACAGCTGTACCCAATCATGCTTTACCAAAAGAGCTGGTCTTCAGGACCACGTGTGATAGTTTATTGCTCCTGAGTTAGCTCACAGCAATAAAATCCCCAAATCTGGTAAAAATACTATCTGGAATTGCCAAAGAATCTAGAAACAGAATCAGATGGGTAGAAATTATTTAAAAATTTTAAATTTTACTCTGCCATCAAGAAAGATTAATTTGAGTCATTTATAGGAAAATAGATGGATCTTCTGGCCATGATATTAAGTAAAAGTTAAACATACTATATATCCTCTTATAGGAAAAATCCAATTGTAGACAAATTAAATAGCAAAGTAAAGGCAGTGTTTCTGGAAAGGAGGACATCGGGGGATGAGGTGGAAGGAGGAGAGGATAGGCGAAAAGGGGATGGAAAATCATCAGGACTTGCATATATATATATATATATATATATATATATATATATATATATATATATCCAAATGCAAATTTAAATAGTGTGTATGCAAATATATACCAATTTAAGAAAATAAATAAAAGTAATTATATTTTAGCCAAGATGGGCTGAAGGTGTATCTCAGTGGGGCGTAGTTAAGTATGCACAAGATACTGGCTTCAATCCCCAGCAAAAAAGTAAGATTCTTAGGTAATATTCAGTAGTTATAAGCTATATGAATAACAGAGGTCTGAAAAAAATATTATTCCTATTCAAAGCTCCTGATTTCATTTATACACATACCAAAATTTTTTTGTGATGCCATTAGGTAATAAATCCTGTAATTTACCCTGGCCATACAGCTAAGAAGAAGCCAGATGACTGTTTGCTTTGGGAAGCATACTATTCAGGTATTCAGATAAATAACATTTAATTTTGATTAATTTTTATGGTAGAATGTTTTAATGTGAAGCTGTCATGTTCTTCTTTAAAGTATTTTGTATTACTGTGTGTATGAGATTGTAGCACACTGTTCTCGTGCTTGCAAACCATATTTCTCACTAAAATTTTAGCTTTTCATACTGAATTTTAAAAGAATGATTGTACATGTGTTAAAAAGCATGTATCCTTCCTGGATATGAAAGATTTTAGTTTATTAAATGCTACATTGTAAACTCACTCAACATTGAGCTTGTGGCAGCCATTCGATCTCTACAGACCCATATTAAAAACTAAGAATGGTGATCATCAAAAAATCAACCAATAACAAATACTGGCAGGACCGTGGGGAAAAAGGGACCCTTCACGGTTGGTAGGAGTACAGACTGGTATAACCACTGTGGAAATCAGTGTTGAGATTTCCCACAAACCTAGCATTAGAGGTCTCATTCAACCCAGCTATTCCCCTTTTGGGTAGTTTCCCAGAAGAATTGAAAGCATCATACCACAGTGATACATGCACCCTTGTTTACAGCAGCACAATTTGTAATAGGAAAATCTTGGAAACAACCCAAATACCCATCTATTGAGGAATGGATAAAAAAGACGTATTTTTATACAATGGAATATTACTCAGCTATAAAGAGAGATAAACTCGAGAATTTTATAGGTAAATAGATGCAACTAGAGACCATACTCATAAGTGAAATAAATCAGACTCACATGTGTAAACATCATATTATCTCCCTAGTGTAAAAACCTGAGAGAGTAAATAAAATCCAAAAGGTACAATGATGCTGTGAAAGGGGAAGAAACTGCTCAAAAGGAAAAAACTGCTGACATTGAGGAAAGGCAAAAAGGAAGGGCAATATATATACATATATATGATAGCTAAGATAATTGTCCTATTAATTCCATTAGTTTATTGAAAGGAACAGTTAGTGCTTACATTGTTTGATCAATTTTACATGCTTATATCTGTAACCTGACCAACTATTTTGAGAATAACAATGTGCAATATAATAACCATTGTTAATTTGCTATCGTCCTGTTTTGAGATTTTGTATCATTTCTATTGTTTTTTAAAATTCTCTTTAAAATTAAAAAAAAAAAAAAAACTTCTTCCTATACCATATGTGAAGTGCTCCTGTTGTTAGACTTGGAAACCCTGAACGCATTTCAGTCACCTCCCAGACTGTCAGAGGCCCTAGAGGACGAGAAGGCTGAGTCAGGTCTTCTCCGCAGTGACCCAGTCATCTTGCCTCCTGCACAAACATTTTCAGTTTTAAGAAAAAGCCGGCCTTACTTTCCACTTATCTACTTAAACCAAACAACAAAAAAGCACAGAAAAAAATTTCTTATTTTCTTTGTTTTAAACATCAGAACTATAATGATTAGCTTAACATTTTAGCAACAAAGCTCAAGCACAGAAATAAATTGAATGCTGCGGCTGAAATAAACTTAAAATTCATGCATGAGCTCTTGCTCCAAACATGTATAATATTCAAAGCAGATTTTAAAATTTGTTTTTTTAAAGTTCTATTATTTTGTCTGCATTTTATTAGCCTTTAAGTTCTGGCTTTCTTTTTTTTATTTTAAAAATAAAAGGAGGAAAACATTAACAGACAACCTTTTACAATATAGCAAAAGAACAGTACAGACAATACGGAGTTACAAACAAAATGGTAGGAAATTCACAATGCTTGTTGTATTACATATTGATATCTTCAAAGTGGTTTCTCATGAAAACAGATAGAGACATGTAACAGTGATCAGATTTTAAAATTTGAAGTATGATTTCCACTGAATGCATGGTGTTTTTTGTTGTTTTATCATTGTAAAGTTGAGAGCACTGTCAGAGCGTTGTAAATCAGGAACTATTTTGGGAACTGAATAGTCTCAATGGGAAGATGAGTAAAGTTCAAACGTCTCACAGAGGGTGTGGTGGATTTTCAGAGTTGTCATGCAGAGTCAGATGTCTTGGCAGTTGGATTTGGTGTTGGCTCTTCCTTACTGACTGATCATTAGATGTGACC
The DNA here is from genome assembly GCF_000276665.1 of Chinchilla lanigera. Taxonomy (NCBI): domain Eukaryota; kingdom Metazoa; phylum Chordata; class Mammalia; order Rodentia; family Chinchillidae; genus Chinchilla; species Chinchilla lanigera. The sequence goes on along the minus strand of NW_004955496.1, from coordinate 4,693,599 downwards.
ATGCTTGAGGGAGAGAAAAGTTGGGGAAATGTCTCTCTTCAATGAAAAGAATTTCCAGAGTAGAGGTTCAGCTCTGATCTCATGCAGCTCACACTCCTAGACACTGGGAAGTAAGTGCAATGGTTCATTAGAAGCACCCATGCAACAAATCACAGGTCCACTAAAACATAGCAAATGTGCTCAAAACACATGACTCAGACGTGAGCAGGAGGGCAGAATAAGGAAACTGAAGGATCCATCTTTTCACAGAACAATGGGAAGCTCAAGCAAAAATTATAAGAACCAAACTCTTTTCAAAACTCTGCATGATGGACTAAAGTTTACAGCAACCAGGAGAATTCTTAATAAATAAAAAGACAATTTAAGAACATTGATCAGAGCCGGGTCTGCTGGCATATGCCTTTACTTTCAGTCACTTGGGTCCTCAGGCAGGAGAATAGCAAGGTTGAAGCTTCAATGTACACCAGTTCTTCTGATAAGAGAGTGGGGTGGAGCCTGGGTCTGATGGCTGACCAGGCTCTGGAATGGGCCTGGCCCCTGTGACTGCATGGGCATCCCTGAGATATGGGACTGAAATGAAGGCCATCTACAAGGCTGATCTTGGAGCCTTAGTCCACAAGATCAGGTTTTGCATTGGAGCTTGCCAAAATGGGCCTGGAGCTTACTCTACTAAAACAGGACTGGTCCCTGGGTCCTCCAAGACCTTAGCCCACCAGGACTGAACTGTAGTTTGGGACTGGCCTGGAGCTGAAAGCAACACTGAGGCCAAATGCACAGGGCCTGGTGTGGAACTCAGAAGGCAGGCTGTGTGTGATCCCACCCCTAAAGCCACTGAGTCTGAGTTGTAGCCTGCGCCTGGGGGCTAGGGAAGCCATGTCCACTGGGGCTGTCCTGGAGGCCAAGTACTTGGGATAGATACTGGGGTGCTAGTATCTTGCCATGTTCCACTCTTTAGATGTCAAAATGCTCTTTCGTATTTGAGTTTAAGTAAAATAAAGCAACTGTAATAATTATTGTAATACTATAACATTTTTTTATCAGCCCTGTTTAAAATGCAACTAATATTCATATAAATGAAAGCATTGAGCTCTCCTCATAAACTGAGGACACAAGCTCCCATTGGTCACACCCTGATGTTAATACCAGTTCTGGTGATTTTAAGACCTGTTACAGTTTAATACTAATCCAACCTTCACATTATATGATAGGAAAATTAAATTTTTAAAGTGTGCCACCAAACTGAAGAAAGGAAAGGGCATCAAATAATGGGTAATATTGCGTGCATACATAATAAACCAAAATAATAATTCTTAATTTTGGAACTGGTTATGAGGCCACTACTCCTGCTTCCATCTTCAATTCCATGTTTCCTTTGCCTTTAGCCAAGATCCAGGCTGATCTAAATTCTTTGAAGTCCGGCCCTTAAATGTTTTTATTGAATGTTGAAAAGCCAAGGGCTGCACTAGGTTCTAGAGGGGTTCCTCTATATCTCATCAGATAGCAGCCAAATTCTCCTTGGTAATTAGCATCCCTCTCCCCTACCTGATAGTTTTCTGGGAATCCTGTGGTCAATTTCCAATGCCAACTCCCAGTTCGGTGGGACAACTATGTATAACTGAAGTTGGGGGTTTCTGTTTATTTGGTTGATATGTATACTTTTAGGAAATGCAAGTGCTATGTGTAATTAAAGACTTCAACTGGAATAATAGATTTCAGCTAATAACTCCTTAAAATTGTGAAAGTATAAAACATTTTAGCCAAAGAATTTGGGACTAGAAATCAGTAGGCATGTGAATCATAAATCACTATAGAAAAAAACTATGTAAAAACATTGACAGCCCTATCAGATTAATGTTATTGTACAAGTATGTCCATTAGTGTTTGTTTGTATAACCGTTGGTTATAGGGTTGTGTTATAATGTAAGTATGATAGTGTTTTGTTCCACTATGTTGGATGCGTGTGCTTGCATGATTCATAGAATAGCTACATGAAGAAATATCATGTTCGTATTTCAGTGGGGGGCAAGAGGAAAACCAATGCTTATGAACATATGATGAATAAAAAAGGAGTGATTTTCTCCAACATGTTAATGAAATGAGACTCAGTAGTTTTGTTAGTCCACTGATGTGAGAAATGGAAAATCTGTACTATCTGACCTCGTAGATTTTCTTTACACGCCAAGAACCACTTGCCAAAGGCACATCTGATATTGAACACACAGGCTGCTGGGAATGGAGGGGGTTGGTTGTGTGCTTGTTTGCTTTTTAAAAAAATCATTGTATTTGAAGCGTGAACACAGGGAAAACACTAAGTGGAAAGCTAAACAGACAAGGAAACATTAACTGTAAATGAACAAAGATGAGGATGGGAGTTCCGTAAAAGAATAACATTTAATAATCTGAAAGATGAGCTTCTTTTTTGATAAAATTTTCCTGGCACTTAAACCACTGGATGTTATCTCATGTAATATTTTCCAAAGTCATAGGCTAACTTCAAATTAAAATAAAAGTATTTATCTTAACCCTGATCCCAGATTAAAAAAAAAATTAGGACAAGTCTTTGGATAAAAATGGTTAACTAACACTGATAACATGTGAAATGTAGTAATCATTATATATTTCTACTTTTATATGTGTTAGAATCACAGGCCTTGCTTCCTGTCTGTATGAAATCTCCCTTAGAAGTTATTGCAACCAAGTTATTTGAATAGCTAATGTAAGTTTAGATTCACAAGTCATTGTTCCTGAGAAAGGATGAGTTTCCCTGACTTCTCTGGGACACAGACTGCTGTGAGTGGTCAGAAGCTGTGCTACTCGGCCCGCAGGGGAGATCAGTCCATCTGTGTCCAGTGAGAAAGACTCTTGGGCCATCAAAGGCAATGTCTATTAAATAATATTATTGTTTTAAGTTCTACCCACTTGTTTAAACTTTTAAAGTTGGAAATTTCAAACATGTAAAAGGAGAGGTAATTTTTAAAAAGAAATTCGCTGTATTCACTACATAATTTTAATAATTATCAAAAAACAACTGTTTTTTAATCTAGAACCTATGTGCCATCAGTGTTGCATAATTCCTTTGGGGGGATCAAATCTTGGTACTGGATTGTCCATTGTTTCTTTCAGTTCATTATACATTTCACTGCACATGTTCAATGTACAAATATGAGCAATGAATATTTTTATACAAAGTTCTCATATTGTATCAGGTAGACTCACAGATATATTAGAAAGATAATACAGACAGTTCAGATAATCCCTATAATATACGGCTTTCCAAAGTAGGAACATTTTATACTAGTATAGTACATGGTTTACAGCTAATGAACCAACACTAATACATTACTATTAACTAAGGTTCACACTCTATTTAGGTTTCTTTAATTGTACTTTCTCTGTTCCCTGATCTTTGTTAAGATACCTATAACATTTAGTAGCAGTGTCTCCTTAGGCTCCTCTTACTTCTGACAGTTTATGGACTTTCTGTGTCTGGGACGACCTTAATAGTTTTGAAACCCTGACAGCCATTTCATAGAATGTCCCTCAGGTGAGGTTTGTCTCTTGTGTTTCTTATGATAAGACTAGAGCATGTTTTGGCGTCAGAGGACCACAGAAAGGTCAAATTGCACCACAGCGTATGAAGGCTACATATTGTCCACACACTTTACTACTGCTGATGTTAACCTGAATAAGATTTGTCAGATTTCAGTATTTAGTTACTATTCAACTCAAAAAACACAGTCCATAAAGGAAACATTAGGTAACTAGACTTCATCAGAGTTAGGAACACTTGCTCTTAGAAACACTAAGATAATAGAATGTAAAGACAAGCTAAAAACTGGGGAAAGATATTTGTAAATCACAATCCAACCAAAGGAGAGAATGCAGAGTATCTAAAGAACTTTCAGAACTTGAAAAAAATAACAAGTAATTGATGCAGGAATTAGCAAAATATATCAAGAGACATTCAAGAAAAAGAATATTCATTCAGATGACACATAAAAGTTAGTCAGACTGCTTAGCCCCTAGGGAAATGCAAATTCAACCACAGTGAGTTATCAATGTAAACCAATAAATGAAATGGCTAAAATGAAAAGTAGTGACTCTACCAAATACTTATGAAAAATAAGAAAGTGTTGGATCATTCATATATTTCTAATGGAAATGTAAAATATATAATTCTGTAAAACAACTTTTCTGTTTCTTCTAAAATTAAGCAAGCAAGTACCAGAAAAACAAGCAGATTCGCATTTGAATGTTTATTGCAAAAAAAAACAAAACACCTCACATTCATTTTTTAGAAAGCTTTATTTTTATTTTATCCCAAAAATTGGGGGTATGGGGTAACAGGTGCCTGGTTGAACAAATTTCACTCCACACCATGGAGCATTAAATAATTGATGTGTTCAGTGACAATCCAGAGAAGTAGGCTATGTGAAAAAATATTCTCAAAAGATTGCAGATTATATGATTCCATCCAGGTGATATTCTTTAACTGATAAATTATAGATTTAGAAAACAGTATTTAGATGTTGAATGCTAAGGAAAGCTTAGGAAATAATTTTTAATTAAATTTACATTTTAACTGATGTAAAATTTTACATGTTAAATCAGGCAACTTATTCTCTTAATACATGTATGCATTGGAAATATTTAAATCAGGTTAAACATATCTTCAAACATTCATCAGTTCTTTTCTGGTGGAAGCTTTCTTCAAACTTTCTTCAAAACTTCAAAGTTTCTTCAAACTTTATGAAATATGCAGCATCTTGTTTTATAGTCTTATACCTGTAGTCAGACCAATTTTATTATGAACAGATGATATGAAAGAGCCTTGCAGGACAGAAACTGCCTGCATCTTCATTAAATGAAGTCAAAATTAGGGTTGTGACATTCTACTGTAAATTTTCAAGATTTTACCATTGGGGGAAACTGATGAAAGAATTCATGAGATCTTTAACTTCTTGAGAATGCCTGTGAAACCAGAATTATCTCAAGAAGTTTTACGTTAACAATGTTATCAATACAACAAAAAAGGTGAATCTGTAAGGTGATGAATGTGTTGATTAGCTTGATCTTGGTGTCCTTCCTAGTGTGTATACATCTCAAAACAACAAGGTGGCTGCATAGAAATACCTGTTCCTAAGCAAAAAACAAAAGCAAAAGGTATGTAGCTGTATGCTGAGGTGTGTAATCACGCAGACAAGAATGGAAATCAAGAGGAGAAAAAGGAAATAGCAAATTTCACAGGAATGGGACAACTGCACAGTAAGAGAAACAAACTATCCCAGCCTCTGTCCCCCAGGTCCCCAGCAGAGTAAGGGTCAGGAAAATGAAACACAGAACCCTCGCTTTGGAAAGGGAGCTCAGATCATCTCCCAGCAAACCCACAGCGTCATGTAGCCAGGCACCATCCTGCAAGGAGTCCATGGCCTGAATTTGGATTGCTCTGAGGCCAGAACCCTCAACGCATTCCCATCTCTGGGACAACACAGGCATCCTATTGCACCAAGTCAGCAGGGAGAAGTCACATGAATCATCTTGGTGACAAAACTCACTCTGAGTACTGCACTGAATGGAACAGGCTTGGCTCACAGAGGGGGTGCCGAGTGCCAAGCGGAAGGATGTGGCCATGGGCAAGCCTACACTCTGCCAGGACTAAAACAGTAACCCACATGGTTCCTGCCACCCGCCCAGTGCTGCACATGGGCACCTGTCACTCACAGGGCAAAGAAAGAACTCTGTGCTTCCACTATTGCCATGGCCGTGATCAGTCTTGAACAACTCCTTGGCTCTAGCTGCTACCCTATCCCCAGGGTAACAGCATAAGAAGGTCCAGAGAGAAACTTTAGCTGATGCTAGCTATACTCCACACCACTGCCTGTCAGTGCAGAAGGTGCAACTTGTTTGATGTCAATCACAATCCACTTTGCTCAAGGGGAGCAGGATAGAAGAACAGAACAACTAACATTGCTACCACCCCTACATAAGCCTCACCACTTGTCACCTCTGCAGTCTGTCCCATCAACCCCTGCTGACATGACTGGATATGAGTGCCAGAGAACAGTGTCTGTGATCTGTTCCCCTGAGGTTCCCTGATGCTCCCCAGGAAAGCCCAAGCTCCACTGTCAGTCTAGAGGACACATTAGTTAGTGTTCCTATTGCTGGAACAATTGCCTGACATATCCAATTTACAGGAGGAAATGGTTTCTGAAGCTCATGCTTTCAAAGCTTTCAATCTGTGGCTGTGTGGCTGCAAGGCAGGATCATCATGGCAGAAGGTCCTAGCAGAAGAAAGTTGCTCATTTCTTGTTGACAAAGAAAAGAATAGAGGAAAAATAGAGGAAAAGCTCAGTGAAAGATATACTCTCAAAAGTCATATCACCAAGTGATCATCTCTTCCAACTGGTGTCCACCTCCTTACAGCTATGAACAGCAATTAATAAACTCACTGGTGACAACATTGCCACGAGCCACCTCTCAGAGACTCTCTTAATCCAGTCATGTTGACAGTTAAGATCAACTGGCACAGAAGCCAAGTGCTCAAGGCCTTTCACTACTTCTGGAGCAGTCAGTAACAGAGTCCCTTACAAAGAGCAGAGCCAAACACTCATCACCCAATGGGAGTGACAATTACTACAGTAGCTTCACAGTATACTAGGCTGTCTGCATTCCATCTACTTGGACTGTTAATGCATCTCCATTTGTGCTTGATGAATTGTAGGTCTCTCTGACACTAATATGGTGCACCCTGGGCCCAAGATCACTAACAGCTAAAGAACTTATAAGGATGTCATTTAACTGCTATTTCTAGCTAACAATAGAGCTAACACTTCATAATAAAACAATACTGGAAAATAATAAACAAATTTTAGGCAAGAGCTACTTACTAAGTTCATTCCATAAAACTGGTAGAGAAATCTATTCCACTAGATGCAGAAATCTCAATGTAGGAACACAAGGAATATGAAAAATATTAATATGGCAGCTTCAAAAGATAACTTTCTAGTAACAGATTATGAAGATACTGAAATAAATAAAATCCCTGACAAAGAAATTTTTTAGAATGATCTTTAAAAATTCACTGAGATTCAACTAAATAAAAAGACATGCAGGATAAGAATAAGAAATTCACTAAAGCAATAAAGATTTTGGAAAAAGAACAAAACAGAAATAATGGAAATGAAGAGCTCAATGAATAAAATAAAAAAAATACAATTGAATGAACCAATGACAGATTAGACCAGTTCAGAAAAAAAAAGTTATCTGAATTTGAAGAGTTGTATTTTGTGATGGACAGAAAGGAGGAAGAGAAAGAGGAGGAAGAGTTGGAAGGGAAAGAGGATAATGGAAAGTGGAAAAGGAAAGAAGTGGGATGAGAAGAGAAAGTATGAAAGACACATTTGAGAACTTTGGAACACGATTAAATAAATGAGTATCTGCATTTTGAGAATGCCCAAAGGTAGGGAAAAATAAATTAATGGCATAGAAACTTATTGAATGAAATAATAGCAGAAAATGTCCCTAATCTTAGGAAAGATACGAACATCCATGTATGGAAAATTTACATGACACTAAATGAACATGATCAGAAAAGATCTTCACCACAGCATATGATAAACAAATTATCAAAATACAAGATGAAGAAGAAATTTTATAATCTACAAGAGCAAAACTTCAATTCACATTTAGGGATATTGACATTAGAGAATCAACCAATTTATGAAAAATTCTGCAGAGCAGGAAGAAATGGAATTACATATTTCAAGACTTGAAAGAAAATGAACAATGAATTCTATTCTCAACAAGGCATGGAGGTGAGATAAGGTCTTTTCATGACCAATAAAAAGTAAAGAAATTCACATCCATCCTTACAAAAGATGCTAAAGGAGTCCTATGTCCAGAAATGAGAGAAAAATAATCACAATAATAATAGAATGTGAAAAGATAAATCTCATTTTAAGAATAGATGCCTAAAAAATAAATAGGAAAAAGTCAAAAATAATGCAGCAACTATCAACTCACAAAGTTCATTAAAAGAGTATGAAGACAATATTCAAATCAACTAGAAGAATATCAATAAAATAAAAGTAGGTCCTTATCTATCAACAAGAATGTTGTATATAAATATACTACGTTCGTCATTTAAAAAATACAAAACTCTGAATCAGTTTTTTAAAAGGTTGGTCCAATAATATGCTAGCAACAAGAAACTCATTTCACCAGTAAAGACACATAGAAAATGAAGGTGAGAAGATGGAAAATGATATTTCAAGCAAATGGAAACCTAATGTGAACAAGAGCATCTACATTTACTGCTGATACCATAGAATTTAAGCAAACTAAAAAGAGGCGAAAAAAGGTCACTATACAGTTATCAATTCAACCAGATGGTATAATAATGGTAATACTATAAGAACATAACATCAGAACATCCAGTTTGATTAAACAAACAATATGAGATCTGAAGTGAAAAATAAGTTTTAATACATAAGGGTAGAGGATGTCAAACCTCCATTTTTATCAATGGACAAATAATCTAAACAAAAAAATCCACAAACATCAGTCCTATAGAATAAAAGTACTCCATATTTACAGAACATTTGCCCCAATAGTTGAGGAATTTACATTCTTTTTACTAATGCACAGAACATTTCCTAGAGTAGAGCATATTTAAGGTCACAAAGCAAGTCATAACTTTTTTAAAAAATTGAAATATCCTATATTTTCTGATCACAATGAACTTAAAGTCAATAGCAAAAGAAGTTTTTATCAATTATACAAATTCATAGACATGTGATAACACATTTTGTGTGAACAGTGGATCATTGATGAAATGAAAAAGGAAACATAGAAATTCTTCAAAACAAATTAAGACAGAAGCATAATACAAAAGTTTGGAAGATACAGCAAAAATAGTGCTAAGAAAATTTATAGCAATAAGTCCCTAAATAAAATTTCAAATGGACAGTGCACAAAATCTCAAGAACTTAGAAAATCAAGAAAAAAAAAGTTCAAAATTAGTAGAAGGAAACAAATAGCAAGGATGAGAGTAGAAATAAAAGAAATAAAGACTGGAAAATGCTAAAGATAGATGGAAAATAAGAGTTAATTATTATAAGACATAAACAAGATTGATAAATCTTTAGTTAGACTAACCAAGAAAAAAAAAAAGAGAAAGAGAACACAAATAAATTTAAAATCAGCAGTTTAACACAAGGGAACAATAAGCAGACTCATATGTGTGAACATATACTGTCTCCCTAGTGTAAGAAACTGTAAGAGTAAGCAAGATCCAAAATATACCGTAGATATTGTGAAACAGAAAGAAACTGTCCAAAAGGAAAGAATTAACTGGGATGAGGGAAAAGAGAAAAGAAGGAAAGGAAAAGAAAAAATAACACACACACACACACACACACACACACACACACACACACACAAGATAGCTAAGATAGTTATACTACTAATTTAGTTCATTGTGTTTGTATTGTTTGATCAATCTTGCATGCCTATATCTTGTTATCTGAGCAACTACTTTGAAGATAATAATTCTCAATATGTTAACCATTGTTAATTACCTGGTTTTGAAATTCTATATCATTGTTTTTACTGTTTTTTCTCCTTAAAACAAAAAAAGGGGACATTAAAGCAATACCACACAAGTAAAAGGTATTACTAAGGACTATTATGAAAAACTATATGCTAACAAATTAGAAAACTTAGAAGAAAGGGACAAACTTCTAGAGACATACCATGTACCAAAATTGAGCCATGAGGACATAAAAACCCCTAAAACATAAAGAACCAGTAATGAGATTAAATTAATGATTTTTAAAAAGTGTGTAACCCAAAATAAAAGTCTAGAATAAGATGGCTTCACTGTTGAATTTTACCCAACTTTTAAATGTAACTAACATCAACTTTCAAACTACCCCAGCAAACTGAATAAAAGGGAACCTACCCCAACTCTTTGATCTCTGTAAGATCGAAAGTATCTTTTTAGCAAAAGCAGAAAATGACAATCAAAAATGAAAACCTTAGATAAATACCTCTGATGAACATCAACGCAAAAGTCTTCAACAAAATACTAGCAAAACAAATTCAACAGCCTGTCAAAAATGCCATTCATCATGATCTAAATATGCACTTCTCAGAACAAGAAATGCAAAATGGACAATAAATAATGAGAACATGGGGGAAATGTGAATCAAAGCCCCAAATAGATACCATTTCACTCCAATTAGAATTGGCTCTTACAAAACAAACAATTAATAGCCAATGTCTGTGAATATGTGGATAGAAACAAGCATGAATGAACACATTCACCAGTATGGACGGTCTTCAAAAAAGCAAAAATAGATCTGTGATCCAACCACGCCACTCTTGGTTATATGTCCAAAGGAAATGTCACCGTGCAAATGAGATACCCATGTGCCCATGCTTATTGCAGCTCTATTTATAGGCTCTAAACTATGAAAACAGCCCATGAGGTCATCAACTGATGAAATGGACATAAGGTTATAAAGAAAAATGCATTCCTGCTATTTGCCGTTTGAGGTATCAGACATCAGGTTAAGTGAAAAAATCCAAACACCGGAAGACCAGCATCCCATTTTCTCTCTTATCTGTGAAAAACAAAAGTTAACCATAATAATAATATTGCCATGAAATTAGGATAGGGATTAATAGTGACTGGGAAATATGCCAGTGATAGAGAAGAGAGGTTGGATAAAGGCTGAAAGGATAGAATCAAAGCACACCTTACGCCTCTACGAAAAAACAACTCTAGAACACATTATTAAGTACAATCAATGTGTTAATAATAAAAATGTGTAATACTGAAGCTGTGCACCATATATGTACACATTCTTGCCAATTATACCCTAGTAAAACTGGAGACACAAAGCTATTGAACTTTTGTTTTCATATTCTTTGAAAAAGGATTCTATGGTTGTGTACTAATATTCAGATAGCCTATTTTCCATTTACCATCATGATAATGCATGTCTCACATATTGTATTGCATTTAGCTTTCTACTGTGGTATCTTTGATGTCATCCCATCATTAATGATGCAAAGTTTCATCATGGACACAGCATAATGTTGCAGGAGATTCTCCTGCTTATACTTCAGCTCAGTGGTAGAATGGATATCAGCAACTCAAGACATGAGCAATCCTTTTCCCATCACATAAAGGGGATGCAGATGGCAGAGACACCATGGCTACCTTCAGCAAGTCTTATCCCCATCATTTCTGAGGACAGACTTGGTCCACATTTCTGTTTATTTCGAGCGTCTTTTCAAATGTTAATTTTACACTCTACAAAATTTATATAACTGTGGAGCTTAAATCCCTCTTTAATATTATAAAATCAAATTATTTTTCCCATTTTCCAAGTATAGATGGAAGTGAGTATCATTTGGCATCAAGCTGGTACATGTCTGACCGTGAAACACCTCCGAAATTCTAGCAGACATCAGACCACATCAGCAATGCAAAATCATCTCATGTAGCTCTCACACTTCACAGAGTGTATCCTGCCAAAGTTGCAGAGAGGAATGATTTTGTTTTATTAGCTAGATTACTTTACACTTTACTGAATTAATTTGTATGGAACTACATGACATAGTTCATTTGTCATGAGTTTATATTTTAATTTACTTAAATGCATAATGACAAGTAACAATATTTTTCAGATACATACTTTTCACAGTAAAATGCATTTAATTTTATTTCTAACTTCAAAGACACACATAGCTCTTGTATAAGATTCTTAGATGCACAAAAGTTTCTGATAAATATTACCAAGAGATTTTTACCTAGGAAATTCCTAAATTTATTTTGAATCCAAAGTTTATAGGTAGGGTGGGACAAGACTTAAAAAAGGTATTTTCATTGAACTCTTGTTAATCATAAAAACTAAGTATTTAAAAAATTATTACTAAAGTCTATGCTAAAATAGCAAAGCAATTCTAGTAAGAGACCATGTCTGTTTATTTATGAGTATCTGAAATAAGTAAAAAACAAATTCACCAACTAAATGCAAACATATGTTTTCTAAATAAAGCTTCATGGCCTTCAGCAGTGTGCAAAGTAGCAGATACACATGCCTGATTATTGCCAGTAATATAAACTGCCACAGTTCCAAACCAGTCTTTGCCTAAGGACTCCTGTCCACAGACTTGCTGGAATAACTAACTTTCAGATTCCCAGAGGTAAATGCACATGACTCTCTGATGATGGTTTTCATTTCAGATATGACCAGTATTTTAAAAAACACTTATAGAAGTTATGTGACCTACAAAGTTTCTGAGTGAATACACTAATTTTCAGTTTTGAATTGAATATACTATATATACAGACTTGCAAACAGATCTCAAAATTTTTTACTCCACAATATTCTATTTAGTCTGTCAAACCATTCTGTATTTATTCCACATTTCTTAATGTCTTAACTACTAGGCTTATCAGATCATCCTTTGTTCTCCTACTTATATTACCAGACTAATGTCACTTCTCTAGTTTCCCAAAATCATATTTTTTTGCCAACAGGATAGACTATTGAAATTAAAGATCACAATGGATTGCTCTGAAGTATGTTTAGATGGCATTTGTCTGATTCTCTCAAATTCATATTAATTGATTCATTCACTCATTCACTGATTCATTCATTTGTTCAATATGAGTCTGGATAGAGCATTGGGGCACTGGCTTTAGAATTAGACCAGTCCAAGCTCAAATGCCAGCTTTGTTATTACCTAAATGAGTGACATTAGGTCTTCAGCTTTCTAAACTTCAGTCTCTAAACAATAGTATATTTCACCTAATGTAATATTTTCACACTACTGCTTTTTAAAATCAAGATGCATTTAACAGTGATGGCAATTGAATGTTGACACCAACCTGTCAGTAGTTTTGACATTTTGACTGAGTTTTGTCATGTTGACTTTTGCTCAAACATATGCAAGCAACCAAATATAAAAGGTACCTCTTTACCCACCTGCTATTTCGAGTCATTTACATTGGCATCATCACATGACATCAAAACAACTGCGAATTAAATTGGAATCTCTAATTATTATTTTAAACATCCTCAAAAGGATAACACAATAATTCAGCACCAAAATAAAATGCTTATGTGTTTGTTGAGTAATGACTGTCACATGTCAGGCAAGGTAATTAAAGAAAGCAAAATGGGTAAAAATCTTAAGATATATCCTATATAATTCTCAAGAAGAAGCAAGACTATTGTGGCTGATTGAAGTATTGTGGAGAACTGTGATTGGGTTGTTAGCATCAATCTGTTCAAATTTTCTGCTCACTTTTCAGATGCAGTGTTTAAATTTCAGGAAAATATAGTTTCAATTAATGAACATAGTATATCAGTCTCACAATATACAAAACACAGCAAACAACCGCCTTTTGGATGTGCCTTTGAGATGGGTATTAATCTGAAAATACCTATTCTAGGAAATCATAACACTGAATTATAAGTATAAGTAAATACAAATGAATCCTAAGAAGACTTTATACTGACTATAGAGATGACTTTGATTTAAAAAAAGAATCACAGGTGAAAAATCTAGGCATATATTTTTATTTTATTAATAAGGATGTATTGTGTGATGCTGGGCTATAGGACTGTTTCTTTTCATCCCTAATAGCTGTTACAAATTCACTAATACATGTCATTACTTATCTCAAGATTTATTATGTAGACATAGATCATGGGGCCCAAGTCAAAGGAAACGCTCAGTGAATGTTAGCTAGATTTGAATTGTTCCATGGAAATTGTCTTTTCTTTCTAGCAATGCAGTTGAATAGTAAAAGCACTCATATAGTTATGGATGATTTCTTTGGATCACCTGATATTTGTATGCTTTGGATTTAGTAAAGGTTCTCTGATTACAAGGTGAAGCAGCAACAGGCAGAAGGTGAACCTGAACCTCAGTGCAATCGCAATAATAAAGCCCAGCAAATCCCCTCAGGGAGTGCTAAAACCTGGATGAGCCTACAGAGGTAGTCCCGAGAGGAACCAGTGTGCCAGGCCTTTACACACCTGCATCCAACAGTCGCTGGATGTGGGATTCCCTGAGGAAGTGGCCAAGGCTCTCATTCAGCCGAGAGCAGCTCTTGGGGAGCAACAGTGGCGCACTGTCAACATGCAAACTTCCTACCACTGGGAGCTGGAGTTCTCGGTTCTGAAGGGAAATCAGAGTAGTACATGCAGCATCTGCTATGCGTGGGTTCAGATATCAGGACAACAGAGCCACTGACTTAAAGAACCATGCAAAGCTCTTATTGTGGAGTTGCCACAGAAACAGGTGCATTCATCAGAGTACAGAATTCCAGCCATACAAGACAGCTAAGTCCAGGTATGTACTGCCCAGAAAACTCCCTGTAGTTAACACTTCTATCTTTATTCTAAACATTTTACTAAGAAAGTACATTATATGTTAAATATTCTTTTCTGCAGAACAATTTCTTTATTGGTACATGTTTGTAGTACATAATGTATGTATTTCTTGCATGGAGTTACTATATGTACATAATAACACATCTTAATTCCTTTTCTCATCCTCCTCCCTTCCCTCCCCTTCCTTCCCATCTCTTGGCCTCCTCCTTTGAGAAGGATCTACCTCCCTACTTCCTATCATCTATCTGTTATTTTATGTTTCATTTATGATTTTCATTTTTTATATAAAACACAACATAAAAAATAAGTAAAAACTCAACTCAACTAAAACTAGAGGCTCTATTCAACCAAGCTCATCCCTTTCTTGATATCTTCCCAAAAGAATTAAAAGCATCATGCCACAGCAATACATGCACACCCATGTTTATAGCAGCACACATTGTAATAGCTAAATCTTGGAAATAACCCAAATGCCCATCAACTGATGATTGGATAATGAAGATCTGCTTTTTTATACAATGGAGTACTACTCAGTCCTTAAGGATAAATTTGAGACATTTCTAGGTAAATGGATGCACCTTCAGACCATGCTCTTAAGTGATATAAACAGGCACATGTGTAAAGGTCACATAGTCTATCTGGTGTGAGAAACTGAAAGTGAAATGAGGACCAAAATGTATAATAGATATTGTGAAATAGGAAGAAGGTGCTGAATTGAGAAGAGGAACTATGGAGGGAGAAACTAAGGGCAAAAATGAGATAAGAAAGATAAAATGGGAACAAAGCTTTTGTAAATAAAGAAGGGAAGAGGGGTTGAAGGAGGGGAGGCAAATAGGAAAAAATGAAGAATCAAGATGTATCATGTACAAGTACAAATTTCCTATGATAAGTGTGATCATTATGTAGATCTAAAATGTACCAATAAACTTAATTAATTTCAAAAAACAAGCCATGTTCGACTTAAGCTTGTTTGTCTCATTTATTTCACAATATTATGGTCTCAAGGTGCATCCATTTTCTTACAAATTGACTCGTTTATCTTTTTTATGGCAGAGTAATGCTCCATGGTGTGTAAATATCACATTTTCTTTATCCATTTATCTGTTGTAGGACATATGGGCTGCTTCCAAGATTTAGCTATTATAAATTGTGCTGCTCTATATTATAACCAAAAATACACTAAAGAGGGCAGGAAAAAACTTTGAAAGATGATGAATGTCTTTATGACATAGATTTTGGTGATGGTTTCATGGGGTCATTTTTATTTCCAAATTAATCAAGCTGTATATATATATATATATATATATATATATATATATATATACATACATTAAATATTGTCTTGGTAACTTTTGTCTCATTGCTGGGACAAAATACCTGACGCCCAGAATTAAGGAAGGAAAGGTTTATTTCACTTACAGTCTGTGGAAGTTTTAGTCCATACTTGGCAGGTTACAAGGCAGAGTGGCACATGGCAGAGGGCTACAGCTCATGGTGGCAGAACACAGCAAAAGCAATAAGCACATAAGGGAGGGATGGCTGCAAGCAGCCTCTTCCTCTCCCTTACATGTGCAAATTATCCACCCCAGGGAGGGTGTAGCTCTCACACCCATAGTCAATCAAACTCAAAAGCCTGCCCCATGACCACATGAGGCTTTGCGGGGACACCCAGACACAAGCCATAACAAATACGTAGTTTATGCATGTTAATAATACCCCCATAAAATGGTTTTAAAAAAGGGAAAATGGTTGAATTTACTGAGAGGAAGAGGAAAGTGTTCATGTAGGAGCTGATGCTGGAGATTACTTTTGAGTCCAGGTCTAGGGAATGGTATCTAGGGTGCAGGATGGGATCATACGTCCAAAGGCACACAGGTGTACAAAGGCTTAGATCTGTAGTGAGTAATCACTCTTGTTTCTTCCTAAAAGAGCATGCCATCCAAACATTCTCACTGCTGAATAGTACATCTACTTGGATAATTATGACACCTTCCAGATCTCCTATTTCTGTGAAAAATGCTTCAACATAATTTAAGCTCTGGACTCCAAAATGTATTTATCCCTTTTGAAAAGTTTATGAGAATTCCCTATTTGTCTTCAAATTAGCCATTGACTCCTCAATATGAATCAGAACCTGTCAGATTTCTATTCGGATAGCTGATTTACATGTTGACCTCTAAGCTTCCTATTCCACATATTTTCTTATTTTCCAACACCCTTCACCTTTTCTCACCATACAATTTACCATCAATGAGCTAACAGTGAACAGAACTGTACTCTCTGTGTCCAACCAACTAGTTGTGTGACACTGAACAGCTGCCTAGTGTCTCCATACTAAAGTTTCTATGAGCTTAAAATAGGAACAATATTACTATTTTATAAGATGTTATCAGACTTCAGGGAGTAATGTATGTGGAGTAATAGCTGTCATATAATAACTATAATAAAAGAGCTGACAATTACCGCCATCTGTTTTTATCCTATTGTATTTTTGATGCTATTTCTATTTTAAAACAGATGAAAGCCCAATGCACATGTATCATGTCAGACATCACATATAATTGCTAGAAAATATCTATATGGCTAATACCTTTCTTCATTAACCTGTTTTATTCCATATTATTTTCATATATACCGAACATCATGGTTTCCTCACTTGCCGAACATTACATTAAAGGAATTCATATACTTGGGGTCATTCTGGTGGATTGTCAGTCCCTCCAGCTCCCCTGCTCCCAACTAAAGCCACGCGCTGTAGCCATAGGGTGGAGTTGACTGGGAAAGAGAACCATTGGGTTGCAAAAGCAGAAGGGGCCAGAAGCCACTACAATCAGGTCTTCCTGGTCACACACGCAGCCAACAGGCCACCCACACACACTTTTCTTTTGCTCCCCTGATTCTCTTCCAGCTTCTCTTCCTCATTCCTGGTCTTGCTGCACACTGAAGTTGTGCACGTTCATCTGCACCACATTGATGAGGTTACTGACTATGTCTCTTACACTCCTCCTCCCTGTTCCTGATCTTCCCTCCTCCAGTGCTTACCCTCCTAGAGTCTTGAATTCTTCCACTCCATACATTAGTCTTCAGTCCTTGCAGTGGGTGTGTACTGCTGCAGGACAGACTGAGGAGAGCCTGCAGCTGCTTGCATGTCCCACAAGTCACATCATGCTGCCCAGCCCAGCTGTGAACCACCTAGTGGATTGGGCACTGTCTGTGAATGACTGACATGCAGGCTAGCAATTTGAGAGGGGCAGACCCACCCTGGATGTGGGTGACACCAAACAATAGGCATATAGCCCGGATGGAATAAACAGGGAAAGAAGGAAGCACACGTGTTTTGAAGACTCTGGTCTTCCTGAGCGGGTGTGTCCTTTACCACTGTCACCTTTGCACATGGATCTGCTGTTGTCTGGGTTCTTCAGCCACTGATGCAAACCAATATCAGCCACTCTCCAGGAAGCTTCCAGGCCTTTGACCTTGGACTGTGGCTGCATTCTGTTCCCTCTTGTGCTTCCAGTTTCTTGGGCTGAGCAACTCCTGGATTCCCTGGATCTACAATACGCCAATGGCCATTGTAAACTCTCCTGTCTCTCTGATGCTGTAAGCCTACCTAACAAATCTCTTTTCATAGTAGTGCACATATTCTCTATTGATTCTGTTCCTCTAGAGAACCCCAACCAACACACCAACCTCAAACAAGAGTAAGGATGTTAGGCCTGTACTCCCTAACTGTCCTCAATTATAATTTCTTTCCTTGTGGTACATAACCCAAAGAACTGTAAATTTCTCAGCTGATTCCATTCTATGCCCTGAACTCCATGGTCTGCTCCAACAATAATGAATAATGACTTCTGAGTTGGCACACTAAACATCTCAAAGATGACAGTATTGAGTCTTCAAGTGAATAAACAGCAGATTTACACATTCACTTAGCTTCTAGAGGGTAATAAGTGACTGAAGATAAGCTTGTCCTTATAAGGTTGTGTATAAGTGACATTAGCATGTATTTATAGCAGTGATCATACTAAGGTGAGTTCAGCCCTCCTGTGAGGAATGTACGTTTCTGTGGTTAATACTGAGTACTCCAGGTGTGCAGTGAAGGCTGCATATGCTGCTCACTGGTGTGGACTCTTTGTATTTGGCAACTAATTCAATCCTGTACAGATTTCTTTACCTCCTCTGTGCAGCAGCTTCCTTTGTGGTTCTATACACATTTTTAGTACCCTCCAAATTCCTGAACTCCAATCTCTCTCTAACTCAGCTTGAGTTTCTACACTTGCAGTTTTATCGAGAAAATGTCTCAAGGTGGACAGTCAGTGGAAATGTAGGGCTCACTTGGTTTATTTCCCTTTTGTCACAAATTAAATTCTGTGATACCTGTTATTCAATGTCTGAAAACAATTGCTTTAAAAATTTTATTTGGATTTTTAGTAGTTTACAGTGGAGAGGCTACGTCCTTAAGTTTCATCCAATTATTCTATTGTAGCCAAAGTAAAACGATTTCAATGCTCTCTGAGGCAATTCTCAGTCTCCTGTGTTCTAAGTCCCAGCTCTCATTATTCTCCACCCATCCACTTTTCTGATAGTTGTTAAATCTCAACTTTGTGGAATATTTCAGGTAACCAGCTGGATTCCACTCTCTCAAGTTGTCCTGCTTTATTGGCCACATGTTCTAAATCTCTTTACTTGGAACCCTCAGTCTTTGGAGTCTTCAAATATTAGAGTGCCCACGATGTATGTTCCTGCTTTAATTCTTGGGAGACCTCACCAAGACTTGTTAAATCTTTAGTTATATGATGGTTCATTTTTTGAATCAATTTGACTATTATGTTACCTGGATATTTGGTCAAATATTATTCTGGGTGTGTGTGAATGTGAAGGTGTTTTTTGGATGAGATTGACATTTGAATTGGTAGAGTAAATAAAGTATGTTACCCTCCATGGAATAGATGGCTCTTAGTCAACTGAAGACAAAAACAGAACAAAAAGATTACACAACAGACAACTCCTCTTGCACAATTGCTTGTACTAGAAAATTAGTCTTTTCTAGTCTTCAGAAGCAGATTGAAAAATTGTTTCTTTTCAATGAAATTATCCATCCAAAAAGAAAAAAAGAAAAACTGTTTCTTCCCTGATCTCAAGCTTGCCAGGTTTGGCTTGGAATTGATACCAGTGGCTTTTCTTGTTCTCATGTCTTTGGACCTAGAATTGAATTCCATATTTTCATCTCTCTTGGGTCACCAGCTTTCAAACTGCAACTTTTTGAATGCTTCCACTCCACAATCACATGAACCAATGCTCTATAATGAGCACATATTATGCATATAAGTAGACAAATAAATATTTATGAGTATGAGTATGTACACACATTCAACCAGTTCTGTTTTTTGGAGAGTCCTAATAAAATGAAAATCTCACAAATTTTATATAGATCTGGACTGCTCACCAAAGCTCATATTTATAAAAAGCTTCTAACTTATCATTGCCATCTGAATGTGTAATAGATATCTCCATATTAACATGATTAAATCTTTTTCCATAAATTGACCCTAATCCTTCTTTAATCTTCTCTATTTCTTGATTTTAAAAGGCAGCAAGTCCATTTTTCATTTACTCAGTGCAAAAACATTGAATTGGCCTTTATGTCTTGTAATTTTCAATTTTATCTATTAGTAAACCATGTGGGAACTATAATTTAAAGATTTTTTCTTAAGTTATACTACTGCAGTATGTTAAACAAATCAAATGTGTGCAAATCGATTATATTTTTACACATGCATACACATAGGTAACACCCCAGAACAACAAATTTCCAGTAATTCTCCCTAGTAGCAACACATCAGCAACTTTCCTCATGTTAACCACTATTTTGACCTCTATTACTGCAGAATTATTTTGATGAGATATAAAGAGTTGTGCTGTGTGCAGTACCTGGTCCCCGCATTAATTTGGTCAACATCAAGTCTACTACATTAAATCATTGTCTTCCACATTTCAGTAAGACACTCTTCATTTCTTCATCATGCCTCACTTTATGAGTAATCCAAAGCATATTTATACGTTTTCATTTTATTCTCTCAAGTTCTGGGCAGTTGTGAATCAAAGACACATATGTCTTTATTTTGGAATTTATACCCAAAAGTGAAAATGCTGGATTATAAGTATGTGCACATTTACTTTTATTAGAAAATATCAAAATATTTTTCTCAATTGTATGACAAATGTATTCTTAAACTGAAAAAAGAATATAGTTCCAGTTTCTTTATGTCTTGATCAATGTTCTTCTTCATTTTGGCTTTTTTGATTTGTGTTTACTAGAAGCCATTGAGGATTAAATTCATATGATAATATCATGATAATGATGTCAAGCAAACTTTTCATTTTAATAAACCACTTTCATATCTGTTTTTTTAATGTGTGTAGGTGCAGTACCCGTTCAATTCTAGGCCTCTCTTCATGGTGTTAGCTGAGATCTTGGTTATTTTTGTTAGAGTTTCACAAGTTCTAGAATGGGGATAAATTATTATCATACTTTTACTTTATTTCTGTTGAATTTTTAAATTTCACTTCAGTATTTCCTTTATGATTTAAGTAGCTTTTGATCCTCTCAAAGTCTTCTCAAAGTTTGATTATTTAGTTTTAACTTTCAGGTATATGATCCAGCTCAGATTCATTTGTCACAAGTACATGCAGTCATGGCTTTTTCCTTTTGTAGATATCATACTGACGCAGTACCATTTAACAAAACTCCCCCTTTCCCCACTCAGCTGCACTGCATGTTACATGCTAAGTGATTATCATTGTTCCCGCACTATTGCATTTTGTAACTGCTTTCTACACCAATACCATGCTGAAAATGCTCTCATTTTAATAAATCTCAATGTCTGATAGTGTAAGTGCTCCAATTGTATGTTCTTGATTGTTGCTATATCTAATCTAGCTCATCTAGGCTTATTCAGGGACAATTCCTATTGATTGCTACTTTTTTTGCCTGTATATGAGCCATTCTTTCTTTGTATGTTGCATAATGTGTTTTGAAATCCTGACTTTTCAAACAATATGATTTAGCCACATTGGAAATGAGATTTGTCTGCTTTTTATGGTTGTTTTTGTTTATTTAGTCACTTTTATGAATGAAGTCTAACATTTATATTCTCAATCATGTGACCATTTAAGTCTCATCTCAGTGGTTTCAGTGATGATTGTACAAAGATCTTAAAGACCTGAATCCATTCAATAACCCAGTCTTTGCTCCTAGGTTCTGTGCATGTTTCAGGCACACAGTCATTGCTCAGTGTATTTTCGGTTGACATTTGTGCCTTACCTTTAATTACCTGCTTGGTCAGCACCGCAAGACCCTTCAGAGCTGCTGGCTTTCTTTGCTAATTCCTTCAGTAACACAGACCTATCAATGTCTGTGCCCTTGTAGGTTTCCAGGAATATGTTGGAGCCTTTTCAAAACTATGACTTTATCATTACTCAGTTTTCTTTTTAGTTATTTTTTTCAGTCTATTATTTGCCCCAACTCTTACTTATTTAATCAGGCATCAGCCAAATTAGAATCCAAATCTAATTTTTTCAATAAACTCCCATGGGGAAAGGGTTTTCTGCATTGCATGTACTACAGTTCAGGTTAGATCCAAACAGGTTTGGGAGATCTGTCCATTCCCTGCTGTAAACCAGTAGACAGGACAGATGGTAACAATCTTTTGAGAGTCAGGCATTTGAGAGAGGTCTGGCATTGAGCTGCTCATATTGGTGCGCTCCAGGCTGGACTTGGGATGCAGCTGCTACCTTTCAGTGTTATTTAGGAAGTTGAGAGTGGAAGGTAAGAGTAGGGCAAGTGTAAAGGCCACAGAGTACAGTAGTCTTACTGATATTTAGTGACTTTTTGCATTGATTCTCAGGTTACTGGGAGCTTTAGGTTAATTTTTAGAGTCTTGACAATTTTGTTGCTCTCGTGGAGAAATTAATTTTTGGAGAATTCTTGTCTCAGTATTCTAGGTATCTTTATATAATGTTCCACTTTGTCATTATGAGTATAAATACTAAGTAATTTTACATAGTATTGAACATATATCTAGCTACTTTGAGGAATTCAGTTGGGTATGGTGGTGCAAGAGTATTCCTAACAAAGAGCTTGGAATCCATCCCTGCTGGTTGGGAAGGAGGCCAGGCCACCCACTCACACCGTCCACAGACAGTGGAGATGATGTGGGCTTTCACACGGGAACATGGGCATCTGCCCATCCTTGCTAGGGAAGTTTTAGGAGAAGGCAAAGGAAGACTGGAGACAACTAAAAGTTTAACTAGGGACTATAAGAACTTTAAAAATAATCCCCATAAAGAAAGATGTTTTTCTTTAAAACTTCACATACCAGACATAAGTTATCAAGCAGCATTCAGATTTTCACTAAGCATTTTGTTTATGTTGCCCACTTATTTTTTTTGAAATCTCATGGAGTAGGTATTATTTTCCCAAGTAGAGAGTGGCACATTTTTACAAATTATTCATATGATGAACTTGTCAGGATCACTCCTGGAAAGGAATAAGCAGAAATGCTAAATATCAAATTGTAGTTAATAAGTCATATAACCTTGTTAGAAGACTTGATTCTATATAGCTTAAGCATTTATGAAGTTGTGCTAATTACTTTTGTTAAGTGTTTTAAACACATTGTTCCTTTATGAGTTTAGGCTGAAAATATCAAACATAAAGAGAATATAAGCCTAACCCACTAATAGTTAATCATTACAAAATTTGACCTTGAGAACATGCCTCAAAGTGACAGGAACAAATTCTTTTAGAAAAGAAAACATAGACAATAAAAAATTACAAAATTCATGCTTGTATGGGATTTTATACTGTCACTTACAAAACATATCTATTACCTTAACTCATTTGAACCTCACAGGAATCTTTGCAGTAGGAGTTATTATAATCCTTCTTTCACAGATGAAGAAAAGAAGTCAGATTTGGTAAAGACTTAAAACTACTCAGAAAGTTGCAAGTTGCCAAACTAGGTCTGGATTAAAAATTTTCTGGCCCCAAGTTTTACATGACTTTTAAATTGTCTTTAAATGCAAACATGATTTTTGCAAGAGTACTGGTATTTACCTGCTCCTAGCCTTTGAGTTCCTAACACAAAACATCATGCTTTGGTAATCTGGGTCAAAATATGTACATATACCTGAGAGTGAGAGTTGGGACTATATTAAGTTTTAAATATAAAAATAAATAGTATTATCTTTACATTTATCACCTCTGAGTTTCAAGAATTTCTGAAATTATATAAGGATGCTTTTAAGAAGTAGCATGCATTCTATTTGCATCATTCCCAGAAATAGAATATTTATCTGTGTAAATGTAATGTTATTTTCAACCATCAAAGGAAAAATCAAACTAAAAATGGATAGATATGTTCAGATATACATTGAGAGATGTTACATTATATACTGGCTCTTAATTGTGTGGTCCTTTGAAATCGGTTATAATCCTTTGTGCTAGTTCACTGCCTTCCACTTGGACAAACAAGTAGTATCTTGGCCACTGGTACTGATCACAAAAAGAATTTGAATTTTTTCAGACAACAGACTCACGAGAATTATAAAGATCTACAGCAGTGCTGAATTGCTGGACAACAGTGAATTCTGAATAATGCATTTCAGTCTGTGTTATTAAAAATGCAGTATGTGTCAGTCACAGAAAACCTGGTTTTCTTAGAGGAAGGCTTTTCCATTCTCCGCTGTGAGTTACAGCAAACAGATTTTTCACAAATTAAAGCTGAAACCCATAATTTTCCCCTCTTCGCTTTCTAAATTATTGGCAAAGATTCAAATTAGATATTTGGTTGTAGTCTATTAATCCAGGGTATCTAATATATTTTCATTTTATGGGTTAAAGTGTGTACATGTGTGTATCTATATGTGCTCATATGTGCAGGTATAATATGAAGATGAGTTAATATAAGTAGGAGAATGCCCAAGGAAGGAAACAGCTAGCTCATTGTTGAAATAGGCTTTGGCTTCTCTCTCTATACTTAGTAATACTTACTCTGCCTTAAGATAAATGAGAAATAAAAGTGTAAAAAAAACATTTATTTAAAAGAGGGACATGAGAAAAAGAGGAAAAGAGTAAATGGTGGTAAGTCTAGCTTATACCATCGTGTCTTTGTCTATTGAAAATATATGCAAAGAAATTAGAACCAAGTTGTGGAAAGTAGATTCAAACATACTCCATTTATAATTCACTGAAGGAATATTCATTTCCCTAAGAATTATTCTTGCAGCCTAGTTTTTCCCTGTAACTGAACAAAGTCTGAGAATCCTCAGCTGTCTCACTGTCCTACAGGTGTCTGGCCCCGGAGCGCTCACCCTCTGTCATCACAGCCTGTTTTAGTCACACCTCAGCGTGAGTGGCCAGCTCTCTGCTCTCTTGGGCCAGGTGCTTTTCTCCACTTTGTTTCCCTAGTCTGAGTGAGTAATCAACTCTCTCCCTTTATGATATTTAACATATTGATTATGATGTTTTTTCTTGATTTTTTCTTTTTTTTGACTACTGCATAGTGAAGTAAATAGAATGGAGAGAATCAAAGATTTTCCTAGAAAATGAAGACCAGATGGGAATGCTGAGTTCAAACACTGATCTTGTTCCTGCCTTGTGAAAATAAAAACGGTGCTCTTTTGGTAGGGCTTTGGATCTTATTGTGAGAGGTGTGTTCTCTTTGTTTGCTTTTGCCCCTAGCTCCTGAAACAAAACTTTTCAGAAGAAATGCCCTTCTGAAATGGAACTTTTCTCTATGCACCTACTTAGAATTAGCTCTATCTAAGAAATCTTTGACTACCATGTGTTTGCTGAAGTCCTTTTGGAGAATAATTATCTACTTTTGGTGATCACCAGAAACATCACCTGCATGTTTGCAATATCTTATTTACTATTAAAGCCCTTTTTAAAAAAAAATGTGTGATGGTTAGAAATGAAGATTACCACAACATTCTCCCCCATTTTGGTTCATGAAATAGTAACACAAAGGATGAGAATACACTTCATATTTTACAAGTGAAGTCATAACATGGAACCACTCCCACGACCTTTATGTGTAAGGAAGGAAAATGAATCAGCTGTGTAAATCTCACCTGATGTCACAAAATTGCTACATGGTGCAGCTGGGAGTTGGAACCAGGCATTATCTGCTGAGGGTTGAGATTCCCAACTCTCACAGGACACCAGGTCCTCAGGGGTGACCACCAGGCCACCTCACCCAGCACAGCAGCTCCTATTATCAGTGGACAGCAGCATGGCAGCTCTGTTTGCAGAACAAGGGAAACATTCATCTTCAGAACTTGAACATCTTATTAGTTCTTTCAGGTGACCCTTGGTGTATGTAGTAGGGTACAGATATGCAATTTAAGATTAAAAATACATGCCACTGAGACAGAAAAATCTAGAATTGGGCTTTATCCATGATATATTCTCTGTAACTTCAGATAGATTCAATAGAAAGTGCTATTGGAATATATCTGAATATACTATAAAATGTGCATTCTTATTTGGGCCAGTCCTTCTCAGGCTATAGCTTGTAAGGGACCAGTTTTTATGTCCCCAATCCCATTCTGAATGGACAGACACAGCTTCTTTTCTATGTACTGTTCACATAGCACTAAGCCAAACAATGAGTTACCACAAGCTCTCCATTGGCATAAAGAGTCTATACTGCTCGACATGATCGACTCACTCACCACATCTGTAGAGATCTTTGCAAAGTCAAGTTGCTGTAAACATTTCTAAAGGCCCCCTTATGTGTACTTTGCCACACTGGAGCTGAGTAGTAGAGTGTGGATGGACATGATTCCTCGGACTACAACTGAGCAGCTTTGGTTCAGGCAGCTGGGTGTGACCCAAACAAGGTCTGGAAGGGAGAAAAACAAAACTCTGACCAAGATGGAGTTTACTCAAAATTACTTTAACAAACACTTTTGAATGATGGACGTTGATAAAGACATCGCCACCATTTGTCATTGTTAATGATTTATGTGTAAAATATTAGGAAAAGCAATGGCATTGTGTGATGAAAGAGTATTGCTAATATAAATGTTGCAGAAATCGATTTTGGAACCAAAATGGTCTTTCCTTAAAATACTAGTTGGGAGGCTTCTTTATGTAGAGAAAGTAAGACTCAGAGGGAATATTTAATAAATATCCTCTCCTGGGCTGGGGATTTAGCTCAGCAGCACAGCGCCTGCCTGGCAAGTGCGAGGTCATGAGTTCGATTTCTGGTACCGGGAAAAATAAAATAAAATAAAATAAATAAATAAATAAATATCCACTCCCCAACACAAGAAATCTGTGTTGTTCTCAACATGCGAACGGCTCTGTCTATGAAGTGAAAGAAATAGGTCATAAGTAAGAAAAGAAAGGGGTCCCTCTGTCTCTCCAGGATATGGTTGGCCAAAAATCCTGAAATCTGTCCACAAAACATTTGACATGTATATACATATGTATTTTTTCCCTTCCTTCTTTCTTTCTTTTGTCCTTTTCCTCATCCCAGTTGTTCTTTCCCTTTGAGCAATTTTTTTTTCCTTTCACAATATCTATTATACCTTTTGGGTTTTATTTACTCTTTCAGGTTGCTATCACCTTGTTTTGAAATTGTGTATTGTTTTTATTGTTTTTGTGGTTTTTTTTATCTTTGTTGTTATTTTTTTTTCTTTAAAATAAAAAAGTCCAACATGCACACACACACACACACACACACACACACACACACACAAATGTCCTCAGTTTACATCAAAAAGGAAGGAATGTCCACAGTAAACAAAAATGGAGTAATTCCTGAATCCACATCTAAAAGCTGGTGCCAAAGCTGCTAACCAGGAATGAAGGAATTTGCCAATTCCTGTCATTCAGGATCTTGGGTGGTGAGGCCACACGGGAAAAAGGACTCATAGCCCTGGACTCCTGTAGCTGGAGGAGTTGTAAAGATGTCTACAAAAACCTGAAGATTCTACAGTGGAAGAATACACAACTGCCCCGCAAAGGTAGATGGCAGAGGAAATTAGCTTTATCCTTCATTCAAGTGGAGGGATGTGTGTGTGTGTATGTTTTAAATAGTGTAAAATGTGTATATCTTGTCTCTGCAAATTAAAATTTTATTTTTTGTAATTTACCTCTCTAGATTCTAAAACCTCCATATTAGTGGTGGCCATACTAAATCCTTCCTTTAAAGAAGGTACTTTGGGGGCTGGGGATTTAGCTCAGCAGCAAAAGCGCCTGCCTGGCAAGCGCAAGGTCGTGAGTTCGGTTCCCGGTACCGGAGAAAAACAAACAAACAAACAAAAATATATATAAAAGAAGGTACTTTGTTTTTTCTGCTTTAAAATTAAGTCTTCTAGAAATAAAACAAAGAAAAAGGCCCTGTAACTTGTCACAGCTATCAACTTACACTCAGTATTCTATTCCCACATCTATTGTAATCATCAAGGGCCAATTTTTTGGAAAGTCTATATATTTTTCTAGCATGAGGGGAGGGGTTGAGACATCTTTCTCATCCCTGTTCATCTCAGGTTCTCCCTCGGCTGGAGAAACGAAGTCCCCTTGTCTCTACAGGGAGGCCGCATGTGGCCTTTGTCCCCAGAGGCTTCAATGACTTCCCACAGTGCAGTTAGTCGGCCACTCTGATGCCCTTTTGGCACCAGCCTGTACTTCCCAGATTTGACCTTGCTACATTATGACCCCCACACTGTCTTCCTCTAAGACTCTGCCACTTGGAGACCTCCTACCAGGACTTCCTTTTGTCCATGATACTTATTTCTTCACATTGCCCCTGCTGCCCACTTGTTTTGAGATCCTCTACCTGCTGGAACAGTGACATTCATTTTTGTAGCTAGCATAGAGAAATAGTGTCGTTTCTTAAAAATGGTCAAAAACTCAGGAAGAAGAAAAGCTCTTTACAAATTAAGGGAAAAACCAGACGCCCATGTATCAGAGTAAAATGATAAAAATCTCAATTAAGTTGAGAGGAGAAAGCAAAGCAGAGAAGAGCTGAGATCTCACTCTGGTTTGGAACTCTAGAAGGAAATGTCTCATAGGGCATCATTTGCCAAAGTGGAGTGGACAGAAAATGCTGAAAACAGTAACATAGTGTGTTTAAATAAGGCAGTGCCTGAGACCCACTTCACATGTGTCACCCTTCGGAGCTCCTCCTTGCAATCATGAGGTGATCTGAAAGAGCCAGGGCTTTTAAAAATAATCCTATGAGGGATTCACAGTTGTTCAGAACGCTGGCAGAAGAACAGAGGGAGTGTGACCGCAGGACAGGAATGCCACAGGTCTCCTTGCAGGTGGAGACCATGTGCGAAGCAAACCCCTGTCGTCCTGGAAGAGGCCAGGGACTTATCATAGGGACAGCAGGATTTAGCTGGGGAGACCAGGTGGCAGGAAATGGGGCAGAGATCCCAGTTTCCAAATCCTCACTGAAATCTACCCACTCTCCATCACCCCCTGGTTAAGTAAAGAGGGAAAACTTTCCTTACTTAAGTGGGTTTAAAAGTCATTATTTTTTAAAAAACTGAGCTGTGGCTGAGTTTAAATCTGGACTTTCCAATTAGTGAACCACAATAAGGGATTTCTTGTCACGTGATTTCAGTTAAAGAAAGCAAATTCATATTTCCGCACCTCTCTGTCTTGTAGCGCATTCAAATCTATAAATGATTTGTTTCTCTATGGAGAGTATTGTGCTTTTATTTGTATACCTGGAGATGCTGATGCTATTTTGATTAACATTTTGATAGCTAAAAAAAGGAAGAAACTCTGCTCTGACCTAAAATTTATTTTTAAAAGCTCATATAACTTTTATCTTCATGTTTCCCATGTGGATATGACCCAAACAGGTTACCTTGACAGCTTTCACACTGAACAATGTCACCGCATTCTTTAAACAATGCCTAGCTGACCAAATAAGACAATGGCTTGAAGGTACTAAACTATGATGTGCTTCCTTTTTCATAGACATGAACAGCACTAGAGGATTCCAGCATGTTCTCTTACTATTAAATTAATGCCATGAGCACTCTAAAGTCTGACCTGAACAAGAGAAACACATAACCTGCGTGTGAAATCCTTGCTCGGAAAGAACAGCACAGAACATGAGGAATATGACAAATTGTCTTTTGCCTTGGAATATTAGCCTTTGTGAGCTCTACAACATCTGCCTATGTCCTTTCCAAACAGGAAAATTCTTGAAAATTGCATCTGTTCATCGTTGTCTTTGAGCCTTCTTAGCCTTGATCACTTTGTCTTTTTGTAAGCAATACAAATTTGAAATTCTTCTTTAGTACATGAGGCAGAGGTATTGGTTTATTACCATGCAAGTAAAAACAGTAGAATAGTAGCTTGCTGGATTAACCCACAGTGAATAGGAATTGTGTGACATGGAGTGACATGGAATTGTGTGATATGGAATAGGAAATGTGTGACATGGAGTTAGCCTCTGAGTCGGTCTTTATCTCACTGTGTGATCTCAAAATATCATATCCACATATTGAACCACCTATCAGTTTGATAGTTTAAGCTAGCAGAATGTATTCTATATCTATGCTGTTCAGTACCTTGGTCACTACTAACCATATGAAATGTGAAATAAGAGGCTGATTCAAATTACATGTAATTTTAACTAATTTAAATTTAAAATGGAATCTGGGCAAAACATTTTATCATTAAACCTGAACATATTATTGAGATTGGACTAGGCTTTACTTGAAATATCATATCCTATAAGGTGTTACTGCGGAATCAGTGTGTCAGGACTCTGAGTGTTATTTCTAGTGTCACACGTAACTAGATCCTTTGGCAAACTACACTTACCAGATCACATCTTATGACTATCAGCTGATAGATTCAGTTCAAATGGTAACTTGTGTGTCAATGTAAAACTGTAATTTGTTCATTTGAATATATTATGCAGATAGCATAAGTTATAGAAATAAGTATATAAATGTAAAGCATTATAAAGATGTCAATTACTTTGTAATAAATCATTATAAAATTTAGTGGGTGAAAATTACAGCTATTCATGATCTCAGTTTCTGTGGCTATGCGTTGCAATGCGACCTGGCTCCATGTCTCCAACTCCAAGTCTCTGCAGGGATTGCTGTAGTCACTTCTCTTCCTGACTAGGGAAGGAACTGCTGCTTCTAAGTCTACATAATATGGTCAGGCTTCAGGTACCCACTCACTGTTGGCCAGAGGGATAAAAGGTAATTGCTACACCAGCCTCTCCATCTATGGAGAGCATGATTATCTCAGAACAGAGTGACACTGGGAGAAGAGAGACTGAGACACACCATGTGCAGTAGTACTAGAAATGTGAAATAAGCAAGAGCACAAGTGTGAAAGATCGGTGTATTAAAACACAAAAGCAGTGCTAAGAAAAATTAAGGGAGACCCAAGTAAATGGAGAGATATATTGTGTTCATGGCTTGCATGATTCAGTATTTTTCTATAACAGTCCTTTCTTAATTGATCTATACATTCAATAAAAATCACAGTGACCTTTTCCGTACATATTTGACCAGTTCTTTCTGACATTTATATAGAAATGTGAAGGACTGAAACAAGGCACGAGAACTTCTAGGAAGAAAAAATCAAAAGACTTTACTATACAGCTACAGTAAAAAAGATAGTGTGGTATTGGCACACAAATAACAAAGAGATCAATAAAGAATATGCATTCTAAAAACAGACTCACATATATAGATAAGTGTCTTTCAACAAATCTGCAAAAGAGAACTCAGTGGAGAATCCATTTTTAGATATTCATAAGTCAATATCTATATGGAAATAAAGTAACTCTAAAAGGATCATGAGCTTAAGTACAAAACCTAAAACTATAAAACTTCTAGAAGAAAATATAGAAGACAGTCTTTGGAACCTTAACTTAGACAAATATTTCTTAAACACAACAACAAAGGCAGCATCCATAAAAAAAACATGTAGAAGACTCCATTAAAAGCAATAAAAGATACCCTACTGTCTTACTTTTCTCATTGCAGAGACAAAACAACTGATACCCAGTGTTAAAGGGAGGAACGATTTATTTAGCTCACAGTTTTCAGAGGTTTCAGACTATAACTGGCTGGCTCCAAGGCAGGATGACACATGGTAGAGGAGCAACAATTCATGATAGGAGGAGACAGTAAAAGCAATGGGAGCTTAACAGAACCTTTCTGTCTGTTTTATATTTTATCTACACTGCTTCAATTAGGGTAGTGCCAAACCAGTTAGTGGACTGATTCAACAATAACACACCCTTTATCCTAGCATCACACTCTGTAGATTAAGCCACCTCCAAAAATGCCTAAGACTGCGTGAGCCTGTCTGTGTAGACACAGACTACAACAGCTATAGAGTAGGATAAAATATAGTGTGTAAATGTAATGTATAGGACACAGGACATTTATAGAGAATACATGAATTGGCAAAACTTCATAAAAAGAAAAAATCTTAATAAAAGGCATAAGATATTTAATGGCCACTTTATAAAAAAGAGAGTGATGTGGTAGATAAGTAAAGAGATGCTGAAACAAATAAGCAAAGGAGAAGATGTTCAACATAACACAACATTCCAGTATTAAATATGATTACCTATGTACTACAGTGTCTAAAATTGAGAAGACAGCACAAAAACTCTTCTTGAATTAAAATTCTTAAACATTTTTGGCAGAAATGTAAAATGATTTAACTATTTTGTAAACAATTTGCTAATTTCTTAGAGTGTTCACCACCTATAATGAAATCACACGATTTATTTGTTGAAAACCTGTGCCTGTAAAACAACATGTATATAAGTGTTTAAAATAACCTCATTTTTAATAGTCCTTAACTAGGAACTGTGTAAATGTCTCTTAACTGGTGAACTTCCACCATTTATTTATGTTAGAGCTGTAGAAACAATGGTTCTCAGCAACAAAGCAAGAATAAACTATGGATAAACGCAATAATGCTAATGAATCTCAAATTCATTTTTAATTGCTTTACTGAAATATAGTTTAGCAATATCCTATCTATCCATTTAATATGTACAACTTAATGACTTTGAGTATATTTATAAAATTGCTCAAAACCACCACCCTAATACAATTTAGAATATTTTCAATATCCCACAATAGTATCTAAATTAAATAAGCCAGATCAAAATACATAGATAGATTGCACATCATTTATATAAATTTCTAAAATTTATACCTTAGAACAAAGGTTGCCAGCTATAATACTGTATCCCAGTAGGCAAAATCTACGCTTCTATCTTTTTTGTAAATAAATGTTTATTTAAACACAGTCACGTCCACTTATCTATGCACTATCTAAAGGTACTTGCTTGCTACAACTAGAATGGAGTAGTATGGCCTGCTTAGCCTGAAATGTTTACTATTTGGCCCGTTAGAGAACAAGTTTTTCTGACTGCTCGATCCATATGATTAGCACAGGTGAGTGTTTATTCATCTGTGTAGGCAAGTGGAGAATGAGCCAGAGACAAGGCATGTTGTACAGAGGCACTTCTAAGGGTGATGAACAAGTTCAAATCTTGGTCATGGTGTTGATTCATGAGTTTATGTATATTTCATTATTTTAAAATTTTGTATTTTTAAATTCATGCACTGTATTATATGTTAATTTCATCTTAGTAGTCTTTTTAAAAAGAAATATAAATTTTTACATCTCTTTCTTTCACCTGTCAAAAACGAACTATATTATTTTTGTCTGCTTTTTAAAACTTCATTTCAACTTAACTGTGCTTATAAAAATACACTTATATGGGTTAACAGACTGCAAATTATCCCTGTACAATTTCAACAAAAAAGCGGTCACATGGTTTAAGATTTTTAAAACTATTTGCAAACTGGTTTATTTTCATCTATTACAAGTGTAGAAAAGACCCTTCATCAAATGCTGGTCAAGAATGCAACAAAATTGACTATATTATTGACCTAAAATATGAATTAAATATCTCCAAATAAATGTTGAAAGAATTCTGTATTATTTGAGCTTGACATTTTGGCCAACAAAAAATAAAATAGTTTCTAGAGAGAGATGATTAAAGCATTATTTGTTTCCAACTTTATTATAAAATTATGAACAAAACTCTACTGAAGTGTTTACAACAATAAAAAATGATTTTTTCTGATCCACTGATAAATTTCTGATGGAATAAAAAAATTCTAACAAAGATCAGTTACTTAAAATTTTGAAAAATAAGTTAGAGCCAATGCCTGACTTATAAATGATGTATTTTGTTTATATTTGCATATGCATATTATCAGTTTATTACCTAAAAATAATGAACGGAACATGAACGGAACATGGTCATCTCATAATGATTTTTTCACTGGAAAATGCTTCAGTGTGCCTGTAAGAATTTGTGTAATGATATCTACCTCTTTGTATACAAGTTTATAAAATCTAAATACAGATCAATATTTCAAATAGAAACATCTCAATTGACTTACACTATATGTATAGAATAGACACCCAGTTTTAAAGTCTTTTCAAAATATGCAATATATGATTAATAAATTTTTATGTAGATTACATAGTGAAATTATATACATTGGAGATATACATTTAAAATTTATTAGCTTTGTCTCACCAGTCTCTCTTGATATTTTAGAAAACATGGCTATTTTAAAACTTTAAGTTACATAAAGGAGGGGCTTACCTTTTGCTTCTGTTGACGAGCCCTATCTTCATCATTCATAGGAATGAAATGAGGTTTGTCTCTCCTCTTCCTCTCTTATTGTTTTTGGTATCTTCTTTTGCCATAAACAGTTGCTCCTCTGCCATGCCACCCTGCCTTGGAGCCAGCTGACTATGGGCTGAAACCTCTACAAACTGTGAGCTGAATAAACCTTGCCTGCCTTAATTTTTAGCTTCAGATATGTCATCTCAGCAACCAGAAAAGTAACTAAAGCAGGTGTCTTTACTCTTTTATATGGAATAAACATGTTTCACAATGATGGAGTGCCTTATTATCCTTCAGCTATCAGGCAATAAGTGGAGTGGAACTGGAGAATGACTTTAACAATAACTGAAAACTTAACTGTTCTTATGCTTTTTATAAAGTTAAGGAAAAATTAATTCAAAGGTAATCATTCATTAGTAAAATGGAGAAAAAAAGAAATGGCACACAATGGTAGGGTTTTTTTCTACAGAATGAGAGTAAGTCAGGTGGAAAACTAAACAGTAAAAGTTAAAAAATACAATTAATAAGTAAACAAGATGATAGGAATTCAACAATGGTTGTTATATTGCATATTGTTGCCTTCAAATTAGTTGCCCAGATTGCCAGATATAAGCATGCAAAACTGATCAAAAAACATTTCAGCATTTACTGTTCCTTTCTGTTTTTTTCTTTGTTGTTGTTATTTTGTCATTGTTTTTCTCTTTAAAATAAAAAATACAATTAATAAATAAATCTGAACAATTTTATGACAAACAATTTAATGAACGTGGGTACACATTTAGTTCTGAAATATTCCTTTTCTATTAAAATTCATACTAAAATGTTTAAACTGTTTAATCATGTGCCTCAGAAACTGATTCTTCTCACAGACTTAAAGAAAATTCTACATTTCAGAATAGTACATGTACAAAATGAAGGAATAGACAAAAATAGAGAAATGAGTGAAATTGCTACTGTAGATTTCATACACAATCCTGGACTTGGTACTTTGTTAACTGAAATCAGCTGGGTAATAAAATGTGAGCATAGCTTGCAGAGCAAGTCCATAACCTCCACGGCTTATCCCTGACCTCCATTATTTGAAAAAATAAACTTAGCCCTGTGTCCTGAAGTTGGAAAAAAAAGACATTGATGCATGAATGTGTGGTGGAATTTAAAAAATATGCAATGACTCTTGGGAAATACACTATCTATTGGAAAGAAAAAAATGAGAGAAAGGAAGAAGAGGGGGAGAGAGACAGCCAGAAATCCCTTATTTTGCTCCTGTGAGTTGTCAGTGTATGGCAGTCTTCACAATGTTCCCCGTGACAAAACCTTAGCTAGTTTCTATTTTTAAAGTCCTACTACGGCTCTGAAACAGGCTAGCTGCTTTTCTCTACAAGAATTTTCTTATTACCTCTTCCCTGCTTCCTGAATATCCACAATAAGCAAACTTTTGGCAGTGTTTGCAAAAATTAACTTTTCTTAGTTACAATTGTATAAAAATTCAGTCACTACATCCAGACAAGGGGCTACCTCACTGGGAAAATGTCTTCAGGGAAAAATCATTTTTCCAGTCATGTGTCTGCTCAAGTATGGACCACACTGAGTAGCCTCCCCTTTGGCCATAAATATTTCCATATTGTTGGGGGACTTTATCTCTAAAATCATATTTTATTCTCCTTACAATGTGAGCCCCTTCAATGTAAGAAAAATAATAACCAGGAAATACTCTGTGATTTTCAGGTAATGATAGGATTTTAGAATAAATTGGCATCTTAAAGATCTACAGATAGATTTTGTTTTTATTCGCATAGTATTTCTTTGATTGTTAAATTAAGACAATATTTTTAAAAACCAATGACTTCATGTGAAAATCTACATTTCCAGTTTCTCTTCCAGAACTGATCTTCTCACAGCTGCAAGTCAGAATTCTTCCTGGCATCCTCACAAGAGCTGAGCTGGGCCTCTGCTTTTATGTTGTGAGATTCTCCTGTTTCTGTCTTCCCCTTGGGGCACCTTGTTCACTGCACTCTCTACTGGATCCCAGCAGGGTGATGGTTCTGGAATCTATAGAAAAAAGCCTCCAGGATGAGGGGTAATCTGAGAGCTAATAAAGTGTGTGCCCTTTCCCTTTCTAAAATGATGAGCCATTGAAAAATAAAAAGAATAAGGAAGCAAAAGTTCCAAACCAGCTTTAATTTTAATAAAAAATAGTTGAAGAATGTGGCCTTAAATATATGTCCCAATGTGGCTTTAATTATGTCTCCAACACCACTAATCCAGCTTCACATCTAGACCATGAGACAGCCCACCTGAGGCTGGAAGGATGCCCTGTCAGCAGGACCTTATTCTGCACGTCTCAGGCAGAGAGAAGAGAAATGAGAGCTAACCTCCTGAGTTTCCATTTTCTTTTCACCTTTGATCTATCCAAGAAGCAAAAGTTGGACAATGAATGTCATTTAAAAAATTTTTGCCAATCACTAATTAGCAATTCATTCTTTATCCAAAGTTTGTGAATGCTATGAAGAAAGCTTCTGCAGAGAAAATTCCACATGAAAACACACAGCCAGGAGTGTGGCATTTTTTTAAAACCCTAGGTAGTATTTACTACCAAAACAATTAATAAGTTCTAAACCTTTTTAAGAGACACTATTCTAGAAGTAGTGAGTGAAATAAAAGGGTAATGGCTGTGGTTTGACAAAATAAATGGCAGAAAATTTTGGTCACCTATCAAATTCCCTTTTCCAAATTAAAATAACTTCCACATTAAAGTAATTTTCATTTCACCTGGGCACATTATCACATAAGTAGAGAAACAACTTTCAAGCAGTAAAAGTGTAGCTATTATTA
The DNA here is from genome assembly GCF_000276665.1 of Chinchilla lanigera. NCBI lineage: Eukaryota > Metazoa > Chordata > Mammalia > Rodentia > Chinchillidae > Chinchilla > Chinchilla lanigera. The sequence continues at coordinate 4,656,614 of NW_004955496.1, read as the reverse complement.
GTCAGTTAAAATTGGGTACATTATGTGGCACTTCTTGCAAGCATGGAGATATTGTATCCATCTTTACAATACTTGTCCCATCTCCTGTTACTTAGAACAGAGATATAACAGCTAAAACTTCAGCAGCCATCTTGGAACAACATGGCAGAGCAGGAAGGAAAAATCCCAGGGCCCCAGTTCCCATGAGACTGTCATACCAGTGCTATAATAATTTACGGAATTATTTCATTTAAGGGAGAAAAACATGCATCTAATTTTATCCATTGTAATTTAAGATTCTTATAAAATGGAGCATAAAACCTAATGGACAAAGTTCCAGATGAAATAAATCATCCCAAGGAAAAACAGCAAGAATTGACATGAGAAAGAATTTCTACATCATATTAAGTACAAAGCAAACCTTAGGATCATTTCATGTTCCTGCTAGAAAAATAATTACTCATTTTCATGTTTGATTTCAGACTGTAACCTGTTTATGCAGAAGGGAGAGGCTCATTGCAAACCTCATGAGTCTTTCTGCTGCTCTGCTCTGTCTTGTGGCTCCACTCTGTCTCCAGTGAGGCTCAGAGTAATGTCAATACCTCGGAATTCTTAATCATACCACTTTCTTTCTTAACACTTACTAATGACAAATCTGTTTCTAGAGTAAGGGCAAACTGTTTTAATATGCCATCGAGCACCATTATTCTAGATTAATCTCCTCTTTGTCTTCATTCCATGCCTCTTCTTACTTCATCTGGCGTTCCATGTGTCACACTGTCACTCAATTTTAGAGTTTTACTTTTTTTCCTTTCATTTAAAATGCTTTCCTCAGCCAGCACAGGCTGGATATCTTCTTGAATTATTTTTCTTTCTCCTATAAGTATTTCTTCACATCCCTTGCAGGAAGGTAGGGTTACATGCCTGGTTTAAGGAATTTTGGCCATTTTTATGTACATAACTTTTACAGCAGGATGAAACCACGTGCTTCTGTCTTCACAGCTTGCCCTTTCCCATGGGCACCACTGGGGTGGAAGGTCTTGGAGGTGATGAGGCGCCATTGCAGAAGGAAGCCAGAGTGTTGAGAGGTGGGTGGCCCTGAAGAGTATCTCCCATGTTTCAGATACTAGGAGAAATACACCTCTCGGTTGTCCTGATCTGAGTAACTGTTACCTCTGCACAGCTCAACCTGCCATGAGTGACAGGAGCTGCTTCATATTTTTAATGCTTAATTATTTAAATTAAGCCCCTCTTCCTTGTAGAAGTTTCCTGTGATACACTTCCAATTCCCTAATTTCTGTTATATCGCTAATTGAAATGTCTCTGAAGGTTTCTGTTCATTTCTACATTGCATTTATTATGACAACTTTTAGTTTACTTATTGGTTTAAGTCCACAAGATTATAAACTGCATGAGGACAGAGCCAGTTGTTGATACATCAAGTACTGTATTAGTGTTCAGTAATTATCCAACAAAGACAAAGAATATACTTGTTAAGTATTTGAAAATAATATATTGCCATATATTATAATATAAAGCAGTAAGATTAACCATGCACTTTATTATTAACACATAGGAGAGAAAAATAAGTTATTTATGATGACTGTGAACCTCAAAGTTTAGGTTAAATGCTGTTATAAAGAAGGCACAAAATATTTTTAAAACTGTATTATTTCAATGATCCCATGAGCAGCACTGAAAGGTAATGCTGCCTGCAGAATGGTTGTTAAGGAACATCCTGGGGATTAACAATCATGGAGGGAACAGGTTGGAAGTAGGGCTGGAAGTCCAGCCAGGATACAGGGTAAGTGGCTACTCTTGCTCACTGTCTAAACTCTGAGAACAGTCTTGAGTTGGGAGAGGGTGACAAACCTCTAAATTCATCTTCAGTAGCTGTGGAAAGCAGGAAAGGACAGCTGCTGCCTGTGGAAGAAGTCTGCCTAGTGGCTGGTCTGGCTTCTGTAGACAGCAACATGACCATGAGAAGAAGTCAGGGTTGCATCCCAGTCCCCGTCTCCTCTTAATTATATGATGCAACATTGCTGTAGTACCACACGACCCAGGGACACGTTCCATCTTTGTACTACTTGATAACTCATGTGTAAACAGAATGAGGGCCTAATAAAATATGATAAAGCAGAGCATATTTCCTAATGCATTAAAATATGCTCATTTTCATCATATTTTATAATATACTGTGGTACAGTACATTCTATTTGCTACTGAAATCAAATACTCCAAAGCAACAGTATAACAAAATTACCCTTGAGACACAAAAATTAGGCTGTTTCTAAAAATATTAATTAGAAAAATACAAGTAGGAAATAAAAATTATATATTTGGTTTTTTTTTAACCCCCACAAATCACAATTTCTAACTTAAGACTTGTTAAACAGTAAATACTTATGAATCCGTATTGAGAAGCTGAGAAAAAACTGTAAGACAAAGAGGAAAAGAATGTTTAATAATTAAATGTATGCAAAGAGAAGGTAAATTAAAGCATAAGAAGAATATTTTTCTGATTTCAACATTGGTCATCTAGGAAACAAACACTCTTGAAGGTCAAATGTGCTGTATTCCTAAAGATGGCTGCAAATGTTGCTATTCGGAGGGTAGAACTGAAAACGGACACCGGAGTCAGAAAATGTTAATGCTGGGAAGGATTCATGACCTACCTGTTGAAGGAGGCTCAAGCAATACTGATTGTTGTTGTTAAAGTTCTTCAGGTTTTTCATCAAAAAAACCTTTCATCTTATTACTAAGAGATTAATACTTCAAAAGTGCACATATATCACTGTGGTATGATGTTTTTAATTCTTCCGGGAAGATACCCAGAAGGGCCAAGGTTCTTGAGTGTGTGAAGGTAGTATGATGGTGTGCAATTATTAAAAGATGTGATTTTAACATTCCTTAAAGTATTTAATATATATCAACATTTTATAAGCAATGTGTAGGATTTTTAGAATTTTTCAAGAATTTATAAGTACTAGAGATTTATCTTTTTTTTAAAAAAAGGCACATAGACTTTGTGTTTTATTGGGTATAATCAAACAAAAATAAGAAAAAACAAGGGAAAAGTAACAAGTGCTCAGGAACAAATGAATCAGTGAAGGTAGGCTGTACAGCTTTAAACAACACTGTTTGGAAGAACCTCCATGAAAAGGTGACTTCTGAATAAGTCCCTAGTTGCTCAAGGTGTCTGGAGGTAGAGGAGATGGGGAGCTTCAGGAGAGGAAGGCCGCGAAGGGGCCCAAGGAAGCCAGGACCAGGGGAATGCAGCAGGCACAGAGCCGGCAGTAGGATGTGCCATCAGAGGGAGGTCAAAGATGGCCAGACAGTAAGTGGCCTCAGTAGGTTCAAGGAGAAAAATGGAAACAATTTGGCTTTTATGCTAAGTGACAGAGAGGGCTTAAGAAAAAAGAAAAAAAGAAAAAGTGAAGATACAAAATTCAAGAAATAACAACAGGCTGTTATCTAAACAGTAAAGGGCAGAGGCAATAAGTTATCCAAAATTTAAAATACAGCTAAATTCAAAAAGCTTCTGCACTGCAAATGAAACAGACAACCTATAGAATGGGAGAAAATGCAAGCAAACTCCACAAGGGATAAAGGGTGAATATATGAAATACGTAAGGAATGCACAACAGAGAAAGAAAACAAACAACTGAATTTACAAATGGGCAAAGGACCTGAAACACAAATGGCCAACAGTTACATAGAAAAGTGCTCAGCATCACCAGTACCAGGGGAAATGCAAATTAAAACTGCAGTGAGATGACATTACACCTGTTAGAATGGCTATTATCATCAAAAGACAAAAGAGAACAAGTGCTGGAAAGGATGTGGAGAAAAAGGTAACTTGTCAACCAGAATGTAAAAGCCTTTGTGGAAAACAGTATCAAAATTCCTCAAAACATTAAAAGTCAGGGCTGCAGATATAGTTCCTTGGCACAGCATCTGCCTAGCAATCGCGAAGTCCCGAGTTCAATTCCTGGTACAAAAACAAAAACAAAAACAAACCACTGAAAATCAAACTGCCATGTAGTCCAGGAATCCCCCTGGTGGAAGCCCAAAGGACAGGAAGGAGCACGCTGAGGACACCCATTCCCATGTTCTTCACAGGACTATTCACAATTGCCAAGATACAGGGTCAAATATGGGGTCCCAAAACAGTGAATGCACAAATCTGAACGCGAATACTGTGAAATCTTAAAAGACAAGGAAGTGCTGTCACTGCACCGACATAGATGGACTTGGAGAATACTGAGTGAAATAAGTCAGATACAGAAAAGCAGATACTGCGTGATCTCACTTGTGTGGCGCTCCAGAGTCAGACTTGACTCCTAGTGGCAGAGAGTAGAAGGGCGGTAATCAGGGCTGAGGACCATTTGTTTTTTTTTTGTTTTTTTTTTTGTTTTGTTTTTTGCTTTTTTTATAACTTTATTTTAAAGAAAAAACAAATTTTCAAAACAGGATGATAGGAGGGTAATAATGGTTAATGCATTGCATATTGTTATCTTTAGTTACTCAAAGTGCAAGATTATCAGTATTTAATTATCCAAACAATATTAGCACAGCCCTTTCTTTTCAATGAACTAAGAGAAAATAGTAGTATAACTATGTTAACCATCATATATACATATGTATATTTTTGCTTTTCCCTTTTTTCCATTCTGCCAACCCAGTTTCTCTTCCCTTTTGAAGTGTCTTCCCATTTTACAATGTCTATTGCATAGTTTGGATCTTATTTACTCTTTCAGCTTCTTTCACTTAGGAGACAATATGATATTTACACATGCGCATCTGGTTTATTTCACTTATGAGTATGGCCTCAAAAAATCTCCATTTGATCCTTCTTTATGGCTGAGTAATATTCCCTTATATAAAAATACCACAACTTTTTTATCCATTCCTCAGTTTATGTACATTTGAGTAGTTTCCAAGAACTGGCTATTACAAATAGTGCTGCTATAAACATCAGTGTGCATATATCACTGTGGTATGTTTTTAATTCGTCTGGGAAGATACCCAGAAGGGCTGAGGTTGTTGAGCACGTGAGGGGTAGCATCAAAAATATACAGTTTTAGTAAGACATGTTGGAAAAGAGCTCCCACAATCAATGCGTTGGTGCAGACAATGAAGCACTCAGACACCAAAAAAATCTCAACAAGGCTTTTACTTTTGCAAAAGCGTGCAAGCATGGGGTAGCAGATGCTCAGGACAAAGGAGGATGGCCCCTTTTATTCCTAATGCAGGAGAAGCAGCTGACGTTTAAATTCACTGGCTGAATTTAAAGGCTTACAGTCTATCACAGCTGACTAACTTGAGTGGGGGGGCATGCACTGCTGAGTAAGTAAGAGAGGAGCCCTGGGGTGGGCAGGGAAAAGTCCTTTGTGCTTATGAGGGAGGAGGTGGTGAGAAAGAAGGGACACGAGATTTGGAACGCACAGTTCTTGGTTCTTTGTCTTGGAACCAGCTGTGTTCTGGGTAAACATATATAATCACCATTTCTTGAAGCTCAGTATATTAACACAGGGAGGGGTAGATATTAAGTAGATGACCACATCATTTAAATCCAAAATGGAGTTGCTTTGACCCTGTGCTTTGACGAAAGACAAAGCCGATTTCTCAGTTTCCCCCCTCGCATATTTTTGTATTCTTTTCTTCACACTGTGGGAGCAGAAGTCCATTCTCTCTGTCCTGTTCCTCCATCGGGAGCATGTTGGTCAGATGAGGGAGGGGAGACTGTTTGGTAAGGTCATCTCCAGGCAAGAATAAATAAATTGTAAAGCACATATGACCAAAGCATGAGCACTGGAATGGAAAGAAGATTGGGGGAAAGTCACATCCAGACACTGTTTTGAAGGGACTGGAATACAAGCTGTAACCAGGAAAATATAATCATTTGGCTCTTAGACCTGGTTACAGGTATAGCCAGAAACTGTCAGTAAGGGTCAGTGTCAGGAGCCCCTTTTTGATGTTCTGTCTATACCGTATTATTATTACTGTAGTAGGTCTTTGGTTACATTTCTTTATGGCTGGGTGTCCAAGACCAAGTTAATGTGAGGCCAATATTAATCAAAATTAACTCTTTTTTACTAAAAATCAAGGTCAGTTAAGGTTTTCCAGGGGTTATTTGTGGAACCATGTGTAGAGCCTCTCAGCATCCTCCACCAGGATGGGTCATGATCATGCTTGACTATGTAGCTTCCTGTGGAAGCAGAGAAGACATTTCTCTATTTGGTGACACTCCCACTTAGCCCACTGTACAGTGGTTGGCTCCTGTCCTCTGGAGTCCAACAATCTCTTTGTTCAGGGGTTCGGTGACTCACAAAACTTGTAGGATCCTGTGGGAAAGGTCCCCTCATGTTCTGGGTCTTTGTTGTCCTTGGAAGACCAGGGCCAAAATATTGGCTGTCTTCTTAGCCCAAGTACTTTTTAATTTTGGTCTCTAAACCTTAGTTATTGAACACCTATAAAATCAGTCATCTCTTTTAGAGATTGAGTATCTTAAAATATATAGTATGACCAAGGAAATGTTACTTTCTTTTATCAATCATGTTTGTCTTAGAAGATGAATCCTTGTAGAATATTAACAAATAACAGTTATGAAGTTTTACAGAGAAACTTGAGATTAAGGAGAACATAACACATTATCATAACAATCATGGCAATGTCATTATATTAGAACCAATAGGTTTTGTTATTACCTCTGAAACACGTTTAAATTTTTATATCAGTAGAAAATAACTTTTCAGTTTGTTACCTATTAATTACAAGCTCTTAAATGAAATACAGAAAGTTTTACCTAATTTGTTATATTTAAGTAGAATATACTTTACAGATTATTAATATTTTAGCCCTAATCATTATAATAACATTGTCTGGACTGTATAAGGTGTTGGCACATCAAATTATCATAACACAATTATATAAAAATCATGTAAACAAAAACCTAAAACAGACCATCACTATGAACAACTGTAGTTTGGAGGTCGTCAGTATGACAAGATGTCTTTTTTTCCGTCATGTATTTTAAAAGAATTATGCATTTGAGAAAGCACAAATGTATTTCACATACTATGAGGTTAGCAATGAATAGCATTACAGCTATATAGAAATCTAAAGCTTTATTGCTTTATACATAGCTTAATCTTTTACATATAACCAACTTAAATATACTTATATTCAATAAATGTATTTAATAAATACTGGGTGCAGCACCATAAGACATTGGGAGAACTGTAGAAGTCCCCCATCAGTGGAGAATCTAGACAAATTTGGTTTGGTAGCTGTTTCTGTTAATCATGGAGAGGAGGCTTGTTCAACAGTTTCCCAAGTTTAAGGGGTCCTCACTTAGTTACCTTAACAATTGTTTTAGATGACTAAACTTAACAGTTAACATTTATAT